>NC_041383.1:753563042-753569619 GCF_002162155.2 Triticum dicoccoides | reverse complement strand
GACGGCGTCAGAGGCAGGGCGATGATGCGGCAGAGGGGCAGCCTGGCGACGACGTCGGAGGGATGGAAGAAACTGAACTGAATTTTGACAAGTGCTCCTTATATAGGCGAAGCATTGGTCCCAGTCTGTGGCACCAACCGGAACCAATGCCCCCCTAGTCCAGGTTGGTGCCACCAACCGGGACTAAGGGGGGGGGGCTTTAGGTTCTACAACTTTTTCTCTAGCATATTTATTATTCCCTTTATATTCAATGAGAAGCCAGACGGGACCTTCATACTGAGCAGGCATTCAAAGAAGATTTCCTTCTCTTCTTTGGTAAGAGCGTAGCTGGCAGGACCTTCATACTGCTTTGGAGACATGCCGTCTTTTTCGTGCAAACATTGTAGGTCCTCCCATGCCTCTGGTGTATCTTTTGTCTTCCCATACACGCCTAAGAAGCCTAGCAGGTTCACGCAAAGGTTCTTCATCACGTGTATCACATCGATTGAAGAGCGTACCTCTAGGTCTTTCCAGTAGAGTAGTTTCCAAAATATAGATTTCTTCTTCCACATGGGTGCGCGTCCCTCAGCGTCATTCGAAACAAATAGTCTCCTGGGACCCTTTCCAAAGATTACTTTTAAATCATTGACCATAGCAAGTACATGATCACCGGTACGCATGGCGGGCTTCTTCCGGTGATCTGCCTCGCCTTTGAAATGCTTGCCTTTCTTTCGACATTGATGGTTGGTCAGAAGAAATAGACGATGCCCTAGATACACATTCTTCCTGCTTTTTCCAGGTATACACTTTCGGTGTCATCTAAACAGTGCGTGCATGCGTGGTATCCATTGTTTGTCTGTCCTAAAAGGTTACTGAGAGCAGGCCAATCATTGATGGTTACAAATAGCAACGCGTGCAGGTCAAATTCCTCCTATTTGTGCTCATCCCACATACGTACACCATTTCCATTCCATAGTTGTAAAAGTTCTTCAACTAATGGCCTTAGGTACACATCAATGTCATTGCCAGGTTGCTTAGGGCCTTGGATGAGAACTGGCATCATAATGAACTTCCGCTTCATTTACAACCAAGGAGGAAGGTTATAGATACATAGAGTCACGGGCCAGGTGCTCTGATTGCTGCTCTACTCCCCAAAAGGATTAATGCCATCCGCGCTTAAACCAAAACATACGTTCCTTGCGTCACCTGCAAACTCCTCCCAGTACTTTCTCTTGATTTTTCTCTAGTGCGACCCGTCAGCGGGTGCTCTCAACTTCCCGTCTTTCTTACGGTCCTCTCTGTGCCATCGCATCAACTTGGCATGCTCTTTGTTTCTGAACAGGCGTTTCAACCGTGGTATTATAGGAGCATACCACATCACCTTGGAAGGAACCCTCTTCCTGGGGCGCTCACCGTCAACATCACCAGGGTCATCTCGTCTAATCTTATACCGCAATGCACCGCATACCGGGCATGCGTTCAAGTCCTTGTATGCACCGTGGTAGAGGATGCAGTCATTAGCGCATGCATGTATCTTCTGCACCTCCAATCATAGAGGGCATACAATCTTCTTTGATGTGTACGTACTGTCGGGCAATTTGTTATCCTTTGGAAGCTTCTTCTTCAATATTTTCAGTAGCTTCTCAAATCCTTTGTGAGGCACACCATTCTCTGCCTTCTACTGCAGCAATTCCAGTACGGTACCGAGCTTTGTGTTTCCATCTTCGCAATTGGGGTACAACCCTTTTTTGTGATCCTCTAACATGCGATCGAACTTCAGCTTCTCCTTTTCACTTTCGCACTGTCTCTTTGCATCAACAATGACTCGGCAAAGATCATCATCGGGCACATCTTTTGGTTCCTCTTGATATTCAACTTCCCCCATTGCAGCATCTTCAGCTTTCCCCGTTACAACATCACCGTATTCAGGGGGCACATAGTTGTCATCATCTTCTTCTTCTTAGTTGTCTTCCATCATAACCCCTCTTTCTCCGTGCTTGGTCCAAACATTATAGTGTGGCATCGAGTCAGAATAATACCTCATATTCCCACATATAGGGCATGGACAACACATAAAAACATTCTGCTTGTTTTCCTAGCCACTGCGAGAAAATTATTCACGCCCTTAATGTACTCGAAGGTGCATATGTTACCGTACATCCCTTGTCGGTTCATCTCTGTGTACATCAAGAATAGATAAGTGACCAAATTAATAGAAGTTCATCATCACATTAAAACCAAAGTAGATACATAGTTCTTATTGAACAACATATAGCTCTCCAGAGCATCTAATTAAACCATACATTGAAACTATGTAAAACATTTCAATGCAATAAGAAATGCTATCATAACAGCAACCAAGGTAACAATTGAGCCATCGGCATAATGATACCAAGCCTCAGTATAAATGGCATATTTTCTAATTTTCCTAATCTTCAAGCGCATTGCATCCATCTTGATCTTGCGATCATCGATGACATCCGCAACATGCAACTCCAATATCATCTTCTCCTCCTCAATTTTTTTTCAATTTTTCCTTCAAGTAATTGTTTTCTTCTTCAACTAAATTTAACCTTTTGAAAGAGGGTCAGTTGGAATTTTCGGTTCATATACCTCCTAGATAAGAAAATCGATGTCACGTTGCTTGGCATAATTGTCATAAACACTAAATGAAACTAATAGTTATAAAAGAAGATATATATACCACATCTGAATCATAGACAGGACGAGGGCCGATGGAGGCGGATACCAAAACCATCGCATTATGTAATAACAAACAATAATAAGTAAGAAAACTACACAAGTATCTATCTAAATCATACAACTAAGAACTTTTTTCTTTTAGAAAGAAGATAAGATCAAGAGGCTCACCAGGGTGGTGCAGGCGACGAGATCGGCATGGGCGATCAACAGTGGTGAGGAAGGGGACGGGACAGGACAGACCGCCAAACCTAGACAAATCTCATGGAAAATGGAGCTTGGACAAGGAGCTTCGAGAGGAGAAAGCTTAAGTGTGGCTCATGCATTTCATCGAACACCTCATGTGCATAGGAGGTGTGCTAGAGCACCACAATGCTCTCCAACGGCCGGCCAGAAAAATAGAGTAGTGGAGTGCTCTGCTCATGGGCTAGGGGGTATATATAGGCATCTCATTGATCCTGGTTCGTGGTTGGAACCGGGACTAAAGGGCACCCTTTGGTCCCGGTTCAAGCAACCAACCTGGACCAATGGTGGTGGGCCAGGCGCGAGGCCCATTTGTCCCCGTTCGTGTCTGGAACCAGGACCAAAGGGGCCAGACGAACCGGGACCAATGCCCCCACGAGGCCCGGCCGGCCCCATGGCCTCACGAACTGGGACCTATGACCCCATGGGTCCCGGTTCGTGACTAAGCCGGGACTAATGGGCTGGCCCAGCCTGAACCAAAACCCTGTTTTCTACTAGTGACCCTCACTCAAAAGAACCGACGTCCTTGTTGGCCCACAAGAACTTTCCCTCTAGGCACACGTTTGTCCATCCAGTCCGGCTCATGTGTCATGTCGTGTGCCACGACGGGCCACACATGCCACATGTCAACGCACCTGGCCCGCACACGTCTGTGTAACCATAAGAGTCAGCTCTGATACCAATTATAATGCCCTGGCCACAACCACGTTTCCCGACTGTTACACCCAGCGGGATCTAAATTGGTCCCACAGACCAATCCTAGTCTTTCTTGCACACCTTGTCCTCACTCGTGTGCACTCGGGATCAACTTCTCAGTCGGTCACCCATCCTCAAATCGTGCCAACCAAACACACTTAACTTTGGAGTTGTTTGTGAATGAGCACAAGGGAAAGAAGGAATTCCTTGTTGATATGAGTAGTCTAGTCAGGCTGTCACACATTTCTATCACTGCTTCACTACCGGAGCTAGCTTGACCTTGTCGATGACAGGCATGAAGTCTTCATGCATGTGAACCCTTGAATAGCAATTGATACCAAATCTTTTTGTGCACACGTACGGCGGTAAACCCTAACCTCCCATGCCCCTAGGAGACGCTGGGAATTTATGCCAAAGATCGATCGACTATGTCCAGATGGATGATCTCAAGGAGGTTCGGAGCCTGGAAGACAAGTCGAAGAAGAACCGCCACCATACACCCGAGCGTTGCACCTGTGAGGACCCTCACCAAAACTACTAGCCAGAGTAAAGGCACCGAGATTTCCCTCCCCGCCACCACTCGCTGGATGGGTAGCCATAGGAAAGGCTAATCCACAGGCTCGCCGGTGAAGCCTGTGGGCGGGGTGGGGGGGAGGGGGTGGGGGGGGGATTATGCCCTAGCCGGTGAGGGGAGAAAACACTTTGACCATTACGGATTATGTACATATCGAGTTCAATCTCCAACATGTAAGGAGAACTAGAGTGTTTGGAAAGAATGCATTCTGACAGAAGAAAAAGTGTGTACCATATGATGTGGCAATTTAGTTACTCTTGGAGAGAGAGAGAGGTATCCCTGTTTTAGACTTTTCTCTACTACTTAAAAAGAACGCAAGGTATAAAATTACCAAAATATGTCCCACTCTTTTGTCTAACCGTCATTATATATGTCCCACTCTTTCCTTCTCCTCGTTGATTTTTTTCTCTCATGTCTGGTTTTCTTCCATCGATTCTCCCTAAAATAGAATCTACTGTCTCATGTTTTTAACAAAAGAAACCACATTTTGTTTGGTAAGTAATTAAATTCTTACCAAATAATTGTCTAACAATAAAATGACAAGTAAATCTTGGCGATTGCATACAAAAACTTGCTAAGATTTATCGCATCAATATAATAATAGACGCATAGTCATCAGCTAGTATACTAGAATATTTATATTCCTGTTGCCACGCACGGGCAATTGTCTAGTCTAGTTAAAAATGCCACTTTCTTCACTATTAAGTTTAAGCCCGGACACCTACAGATCCATCCACTAGTAGAAAAAGTGTCGGTGCGAGGACGACACCTATGGGATCACGAGAATCCCTACTACAGTTGCGGGGCGCGGGGTCGTGAGAAGAGCGGATCAAACAGATAGCACACGGGTTCTTTATCCAGGTTCGGGCCGCGAGGATGCGTAAAACCCTACTCCTTCTTTGGTGGTTTGTTTATCTGTGTTGTTGAACTAGCAATGGGGCGTGAGGAGCTCCAAAAAGCCGAATCCTCCTCCTGGTCGCCTCGGGCCTCCTTTTATAAGGAAAGGGGTTGCCATAGTGGCACACAGGAGGTGGAAAGGGTACATTGATGCGAGTTTATCCCTCGCATTACATGACAAGGCGCATTTAATGCGTCTTGCTTAGGTGTCCTTGCTTTATCGGGGATGGGGGAGAGCCAAGTCTCGTCCATCGCCGCTCCCTTTCGTGTCGACATGCACCCTGGCCAGCGGTGCCCGTGGTGCCATGTAGGCAGGCAGGTAGCTGAGGTGGCGCAGCGGTGGGTCTCCACGAAGATCTGCTTGCCGCCACGCAGGTGCCTGCCCAACTGGTTGGGTCGGCAGCTGCATGCGAACGGTGGTGGAGGTTTGGATTGGCGTGGGCTTGATGGTGGCCCTACGGGTGTCCTTGGCAAGGGCCTCGCCGTAGCCCCGGCAAGGGTCTTGCCGGGGCCCCGGCAAGGGTCTTGCCGTGGCGCCTGCTGTCATCCCCGGTGAGGCTCTTGCCGGGGGCCTTGTGGTCCTCCTTGGCTGGGATCCCGCCAAGGGTCGTCATCTTCTATAGTGTGTATCTAATCTTGAATGTCTTCACAAAGATCTGCATGCCACCACGGGGATGTCTCCCGAATCCTTGCCCCATGGGGGCAGTGGACTCAAGGGTGATTCGCTCCGTAGGTGTGGGGCGAGCTGCCACGGCAAGGTTCTTGCCGGGTTAGCTAAAACCGCCCCCCGGCAAGGATCTTGCCGGGGGAGTCCGCTTTGTCCCCTTTGCTCTTTGTGGTCTTGGTCTTGGCGTCGTTCTGCCCCTTTCGAGCTTCGGCCTTACCTTGGCTCAGCTCCCTTGCCTTGCTCAATGCGGTGGTGTCCGTGGCTCAGACTGCCCGTGCACAGTTATAGGGATACAAAAAGTGTACCCTCTTTTTGTGCACCGACAGGAGCCCCCGGACCTGGGCCACACGTAAGCGCAATCGCGTCGTTGGGCTAGGCCCAAAAACGGTGCGCGGGCAGGCGAGGTAGTTTTTTCCACGGTAAGTTTCTTCGAGCGCTACGCTTCCCATGCCTCCCACGCGTGGCTCGGTGTGGGGAGGCGTGCGTGACGTGGGCGACATGCGTGGGGCTGAGCTCTGCGCGCATGCGTCACGTTGTAGTAAAAGGGGGCGGTTCGCGCCTTCCTCATAGACGGAGGGAGGCATGGAGGCGCGGTCCATTTACTGAATGGGCCGGGGCATGGTCTTCAAGGCATCCACTCCCCACGATCACGGGGTGGGGAGAGGTCGCCTCGGTCCCGCATGCCTACCACGTGGTTCTCATGCGCTTGGGGTGGCGAACGGTGGAGGCGGGAAACCGGGCCATCGCGGGCCGGGGCAGCGGGTTGGTCCCAGTTCCCTGCGCCTTCCGTGTCTTGATTGGCTGAGCGGGGCAGCTCAGCG
>NC_041383.1:753533118-753562661 GCF_002162155.2 Triticum dicoccoides | reverse complement strand
CGCACTCTTCCATCTTCTCCTTCCTTCAGCTTCTGCTCCCCTCCTCCATCCGCCATGGAGAGAGGGAATCCTGGCCCTTCAACGGTGGCGGCAAGGGTCGCCGCTCGACAACGTGTCCTTCCTTCTCCTTCACCTGTGATGGCAGAGCCAGCCGCGAGGGGAAGGGGGAGGGGGCGAGGCCGCGAGCGAGGCCGTGGGCGAGGCCGAGGCGCTCACGGAAGAGGAGAACGGGGCAGCGCGCCGGTCTTGCCTCCGCCAGTAGTTCCTCCCCCCATGGAGGGCCATGTTGGGGATGACCCTTGCGAGTTCTTCGTCAGGCTGCACCGGCCGCCTCGCCATCGTCTTCGTCTCCCGACTCCATTCGCGAGCGAGATGGAGCTGGATCCGCCGGAGTCATTGCGGTTGCACATGAGGGGCTGTTGGATCAGCGATACGCGAGTTCACCTTGACTTTCCAGCCCCTCACGTGATGTATCTTGGTCGAGGGTGGAAGACATTCGCTCATATCCACCGCTTGATGGCGGTGCTCACTCTCCATTTCAAGCTGATGGAGGGCGGTCTCCTCTCCATCAAGGTCTTTGGGTGCTTCGGGACTCGGGCAAGGTGCTGCGTGGAGAGCTCTTCTGATAGCGAAGACTCCTCCTCGGGCGGGAGTGACGAGGAGGACAGCGGCAGCGACAACAAGGGTAGCAGGCGGCAGGATGACGGGTCCGACTAGGTGTCGGGAGCCGCTCTGTGCGGCACCGGCGATCCCATCATCCGTGTCGCCGGCTTCCTGAACTTCTCGGGGTCGTCTCCTTGGGCGGCTGGCATTGGGAGGCTGCAAAAGAGGAAGAGGGCGGGCGGCAAGGCCGTCAAATCGGAGTACGCGGGCACCGACGCCTTCGACGCGTGCTGACATCCTGTCGCCTCGTCTTCGAGCTCTGCTTCCGGCGCCGCCATCACCATCTAGTCTTCGGACGGCCACCGAGATGTTCTCTTGGTGCCTCCTGCCACCCGTAGCTCGCTTAGGCGCCCCTTTTGCCCTTTTTCGCTTCCTTGACCTGCCTCCTGAGGAGAGGGACAAGAAAGGGGTTACGGGCACCTTATCTCTTTTTAGCTTGTAAGCCTTTAGGCCTTAGCTGAATTTAAAACTTGTAATCCCACCATTCATGTTTTTCATTCCCCATGGGCTGTACCCGAGTGGAATGTTTTTAATGAAAAAGGGATGCTTGCCGGGTCATTTGTTTGCGGGTAGAACCCACGACAAGGAGTAAATCCTTGATATCCCCAAGATAAACATTTCCTTGCCCGGCAACAGGCCCTGCCGTCTTCCCACTTCGCTCGACCTTTCTCATGCTTTCGGCGGAGGCAGGGATGAGGTGGGTTCAGGCTCCTCGTTTCATCCTTTTGCTGCCGCGACTACGACCAAACCTGGCCCTAGGAACGAGCCCTAGGGCCTAGAGTTTTTAGGGGAGCACGGTAGCTTTGGGAAAAAACGAGGTTTCACATACCTCAGTCCATAAGGGAATGCATGATAAGGGATGAAGAACTTATCTGAAGCTATAGCCCCCGACAACTCTGGTTTGCCATGGGTGAATCTTTGTACTTGCAGCCCCCGGCAATACTGGCTTGCCGGGGTCTAGATGCCGGTCTGTCCCTCTTTTCTTTTTCATCCTCAAGTGATCCAGCAAGGATATCTGTGAGTCTTGCGAACCAAAGAAGACAAAAGAATGGCAAAGAGATGCACACTTGACCTCTAAGCTAGGGGTTAGTCGCCGTTAAGCACTATCAACCCTAACCAAGGATGAGACTTGACCTAGCATGCATGCTATAACTTAGGGCGCCAGCGCTTCATTCATTTATGCTCAGGGTCTGCGCCTGGCTTTGTACAAAGGGTTACATGCATCATCAACAATGCTTGTACAAAAGGTAGCTTGCCGGGGGGCCCGGCAAGCCGCGCCTCACGGGTAAAACTTGCGAAGATGCTCAATGTTCCAGGATTTACTCACCGGAACAACATCTTCGGTCTCCAGGCGGATTGCGTCGGGCCTGGTGACTCGTATTACCCGATAAGGGCCTTCCCACTTTGGCGTCAACTTGTTGGAATTCTTGGCCGATTGAACACGCCAAAGGACAAGGTCGCCTTCCTCAAGGCTTCGGGCATGAACCTTGCGGCTATGGTAGCGGTGCAAGGCTTGCTGGTAGCGTGCTGCTCTCACAGCCGCCCGAAGACGATCTTCCTCAAGGAGCATTGCATCATCTTGCCGCAGTTGCTCTTGCTCAAGCTCGTCATAAGAGAGCACTCGAGGTGACCCGTATATGAGTTCAGTGGGGAGAACTGCTTTTGCCCTGTATACCAGGGCAAAAGGTGTCTGGCCGGTGGCTCGATTTGGCGTCGTCCTGATCGACCAAAGAACCGCCGGCAACTGATTAATCCAGCGCCTTCCACTCTTGTGCAGCCTTTCAAAGGTCTTAGTCCTTAAGCCTCGCAGCACTTCAGCATTTGCCCTCTCAGCTTGACCATTGCTTCGCGGGTGAGCAACGGAAGCGAAACAGACTTTGCTGCCGAGGTCTTGGGTATATTGCATGAAGGTGCGGCTTGTGAACTGTGTGCCGTTGTCGGTGATAACCCTGTTGGGTACACCAAAACGGCACACTAGTTCCTTGAAGAACTTGACGGCTGACTGAGCTGTGACCTTCCTCACTGCCTCCACCTCTGGCCACATTGTGAACTTGTCGATTGCAATGTACAAGTACTCAAAGCCCCCGACAACGCGGGGAAAGGGGCCCAGTATATCGAGCCCCCAGACCGAGAAGGGCCAGGAGAGAGGAATGGTTTGAAGGGCTTGAGCTGGCTGATGAAGCTTCTTTGAATGGAACTGACACGCTTCACACCTGGTGACTAGTGTCGTCGCATCCTGGAGGGCGGTGGGCCAGAAGAAGCCTTGCCAGAATGCCTTGCCGGCAAGGGCCCTTGTGTTGGGGAACGTTGCAGAAAATTAAAATTTTTCCTACGGTTTCACCAGGATCCATATATGAGTTCATTTAAGCAACGAGTCTAGGGAGAGAGTTTGCATCTACATACCACTTGTAGATCGCGTGCGGAAGCTTGCAAGGTGATGATGTAGTCGTACTCGACGTGATCCAAATCACCGATGACCAGCGCCGAACGGACGGCACCTCCGCGTTCAACACACGTACGGGACGGGAGACGTCTCCTCCTTCTTGATCCAGCAAGGGGGAAGGAGAGGTTGATGAAGATCCAGCAGCACGACGGCGTGGTGGTGGATGCAGGGCGTCACAGCAGCAGGGCTTCGCCGAGACTACGAGGGAGAGACGTAACGGGGGGAGGTGGAGGCGCCAGGGGCTGGTGTTTTGAAGTCCCTCCTCTCCCCCACTATATATAGGGGTGCCAGGGGGGCGCCGGCCCTAGTAGATGAGATCTACTAGGGGGGGCGGCGGCCTAGGGGAGGTTTCCCTCCCCCCCAAGGCACCTAGGGGTGCCTTCCACCACTAGGACTCCTCCTAGGGGGAAACCCTAGGAGCATGGGCCTATAGGGGCTGGTGCCCTTGGCCCATGATGGCCAAGGCGCACCCCCTACAGCCCATGTGGCCCCCCGGGACAGGTGGCCCCACCCGGTGGACCCCCGGGACCCTTCCGGTGGTCCCGGTACAATACCGATAACCCCGAAACTTGTCCCGATGCCCGAAATAGCACTTCCTATATATAATTCTTTACCTCCGGACCATTCTGGAACTCCTCGTGACGTCCGGGATCTCATCCGGGACTCCGAACAACATTCGGGTTTCTGCATATACATATCATCATAACCCTAGCGTCACCGAACCTTAAGTGTGTAGACCCTACGGGTTCGAGAGACATGCAGACATGACCGAGACGCTCTCAGTCAATAACCATCAGCGGGATCTGGATACCCATGATGGCTCCCACATGCTCCTCGATGTTGTCATCGGATGAACCACGATGTCGAGGATTCGATCAAACCCTGTATGCAATTCCCTTTGTCAATCGGTACGTTACTTGCCCGAGACTCGATCGTCGGTATCCCAATACCTTGTTCAGTCTCGTTACCGGAAAGTCACTTTACTCGTACCGTAATGCATGATCCCGTGTCCAACACCTTGGTCACATTGAGCTCAATATGATGATGCATTACCGAGTGGGCCCAGAGATACCTCTCCGTCATACGGAGTGACAAATCCCAGTCTCGATCCGTGTCAACCCAAGAGCTACTTTCGGAGATACCTGTAATGCACCTTTATAGTCACCCAGTTACGTTGTGACGTTTGATACACCCAAGGCACTCTTACGGTATCCGGGAGTTACACGATCTCATGGTCGAAGGAAGAGATACTTGACACTTGCAAAGCTCCAGCAAAACGAACTACACGATCTTTTATGCTATGCTTAGGATTGGGTCTTGTCCATCACATCATTCTCCTAATGATGTGATCCCGTTATCAACGACATCCAATGTCCATAGTCAGGAAACCATGACTATCTGTTGATCACAACGAGCTGGTCAACTAGAGGCTTACCAGGGACATAGTGTGGTCTAAGTATTCACACGTGTATTACGATTTCCGGATAATACAGTTATAGCATGAATAAAAGACAATTATCATGAACAATGAAATATAATAATACTTTTATTATTGCCTCTAGGGCATATTTCCAATAGTCTCCCACTTGCACTAGAGTCACCAATCTAGTTACATTGTGATGAATCGAACACCCATAGAGTTCTGGTGTTGATCATGTTTTGCACGCGAGAGAGGTTTAGTCAGCGGATCTGCGACATTCAGATCCGTGTGCACTTTGCAAATCTCTATGTCTCCATCTTGAACATTTTCACGGATGGAGTTGAAACGACGCTTGATGTGCCTGGTCTTCTTGTGAAACCTGGGCTCCTTTGCGAGGGCAATAGCTCCAGTGTTGTCACAGAAGAGTTTGATCGGCCCCGACGCATTGGGTATGACTCCTAGGTCGGTGATGAACTCCTTCACCCAAATCGCTTCATGTGCTGCCTCCGAGGCTGCCATGTACTCCGCTTCACACGTAGATCCCGCCACGACGCTCTGCTTGCAGCTGCACCAGCTTACTGCTCCACCATTCAACATATACACGTATCCGGTTTGTGAGTTAGAGTCATCCAGATCTGAGTCGAAGCTAGCGTCGACGTAACCCTTTACGACGAGCTCTTCGTCTCCTCCATAAACGAGAAACATGTCCTTTGTCCTTTTCAGGTACTTCAGGATATTCTTGACCGCTGTCCAGTGTTCCTTGCCAGGATTGCTTTGGTATCTTGCTACCAAACTTACGGCAAGGTTTACATCGGGTCTGGTACACAGCATGGCATACATAATAGATCCTATGGCTGAAGCATAGGGGATGACACTCATCTCTTCTTTATTTTTTGCCGTGGTCGGTGACTGAGCTGAGCTCAGTCTCATACCTTGTAACATAGGCAAGAACCCCTTCTTGGACTGATCCATTCTGAATCTCTTCAAAATCTTATCAAGGTATGTGCTTTGTGAAAGACCTATGAGGCGTCTCGATCTATCTCTATAGATCTTGATGCCTAATATATAAGCAGCTTCTCCAAGGTCCTTCATTGAAAAACACTTATTCAAGTAGGCCTTAATGCTGTCCAGAAATTCTATATTATTTCCCATCAGGAGTATGTCATCTACATATAATATGAGAAATGCTACAGAGCTCCCACTCACTTTCTTGTAAACGCAGGCTTCTCCATAAGTCTGCATAAACCCAAACGCTTTGATCATCTCATCAAAGCGAATGTTCCAACTCCGAGATGCTTGCACCAGTCCATAAATGGATCGCTGGAGCTTGCATACTTTGTTAGCGTTCCGAGGATCGACAAAACCTTCTAGCTGCATCATATACAGTTCTTCCTTAAAGGAATGCTGTTTTGACGTCCATCTGCCATATCTCATAATCATAGTATGCGGCAATTGCTAACATGATTCGGACGGACTTTAGCTTCGCTACGGGAGAGAATGTCTCGTCATAGTCAATCCCTTGAACCTGTCGATAACCCTTAGCGACAAGTCGAGCTTTATAGATGGTAACATTACCATCCGCGTCCGTCTTGTTCTTAAAGATCCATTTGTTTTCTATCGCTCGCCGATCATCGGGCAAGTCTGTCAAAGTCCATACTTTGTTATCATACATGGATTCTATCTCGGATTTCATGGCTTCAAGCCATTTGTTGGAATCCGGGCCCGCCATTGCTTCTTCATAGTTCGAAGGTTCATTGTTGTCTAACAACATGATTTCCAGGACAGGGTTGCCGTACCACTCTGGTGCGGAATGTGTCCTTGTGGACCTACAAAGTTCAGCAGTAACTCGATCCGAAGTCCCTTGATCATTATCATGGTTTTCCTCTTCAGTTGGTGTGGGCATCACAGGAACGATTTCCTGTGCTGCGTCACTATCCCGCTCAAGAGGTAGTACTTCATCGAGTTCTACTTTCCTCCCACTTACTTCTTTCGAGAGAAACTCTTTTTCCAGAAAGCATCCGTTCTTGGCAACAAAGATCTTGCCTTCGGATCTTAAGTAGAAGGTAAACCCTACAGTTTCCTTAGGGTATCCTATGAATATGCATTTTTCTGACTTGGGTTCGAGCTTTTCAGGTTGAAGTTTCTTGACATAAGCTTCGCATCCCCAAACTTTTAGAAACGACAGCTTAGGTTTCTTTCCAAACCATAATTCATACGGTGTCGTCTCAACGGATTTAGACGGTGCCCTATTTAAAGTGAATTTAGCTGTCTCTAGAGCGTATCCCCAAAATGATAGCGGTAAATCGGTAAGAGACATCATAGACCGCACCATATCCAATAGAGTGCGATTACGACGTTCGGACACACCGTTTCGCTAAGGTGTTCCAGGCGGCGTGAGCTGTGAAACGATTCCACATTTCTTTAAGTGTGTACCAAATTCGTGACTTAAGTATTCTCCTCCACGATCTGATTGTAAGAATTTTATCTTTCGGTCACGTTGCTTCTCCACCTCATTCTGAAATTCCTTGAACTTTTCAAAGGTCTCAGACTTGTGTTTCATTAAGTAGACATACCCATATCTACTCAAGTCATCTGTGAGAGTGAGAACATAACGATATCCTCCGCGAGCCTCAACGCTCATTGGACCGCACACATCGGTATGTATGATTTCCAACAAGTTGGTTGCTCGCTCCATTGTTCCGGAGAACGGAGTCTTGGTCATTTTGCCCAAGAGGCATGGTTCGCACGTGTCAAATGATTCATAATCAAGGGACTCTAAAAGTCCATCGGCATGGAGCTTCTTCATGCGCTTGACACCGATGTGACCAAGGCGGCAGTGCCACAAGTATGTGGGACTATCGTTATCAATTTTAAATCTTTTGGCATCTACACTATGAACATGTGTAATATTACGCTCGAGATTCATTAAGAATAAACCATTGACCATCGGAGCATGACCATAAAACATATCTCTCATATAAATCGAACAACCATTATTCTCAGACTTAAATGAGTAGCCATCTCGTATTAAACGAGATCCAGATACAATGTTCATGCTCAAACTTGGCACTAAATAACAATTATTAAGGTTCAAAACTAATCCCGTAGGTAAATGTAGAGGCAGCATGCCGACGGCGATCACATCGACTCTGGAACCATTCCCGACGCGCATCGTCACCTCGTCCTTCGCCAATCTCCATTTATTCCGCAGCTCCTGCTGTGAGTTACAAATATGAGCAACGGCACCGGTATCAAATACCCAGGAGTTACTACGAGTACTGGTAAGGTACACATCAATCACATGTATATCAAATATACCTTTGGTGTTGCCGGCCTTTTTATCCGCTAAGTATTTGGGGCAGTTCCGCTTCCAGTGACCCTTCCCCTTGCAATAAAAGCACTCAGTCTCAGGCTTGGGTCCATTCTTTGACTTCTTCCCGGTAACTGGCTTACCAGGCGCGGCAACCTCCTTGCCGTCCTTCTTGAAGTTCTTCTTACCCTTGCCCTTCTTGAACTTAGTGGTCTTATTGACCATCAACACTTGATGTTCTTTCTTGATTTCAGCCTCTGCTAACTTCAGCATCGAGAACACTTCAGGAATGGTCTTTTCCATCCCCTGCATGTTGTAGTTCATCACAAAGCTCTTGTAGCTTGGTGGGAGCGACTGGAGGATTCTGTCAATGACCGCCTCATCTGGGAGGTTAATGTTCAGCTGGGTCATACGGTTGTGCAACCCAGACATCTTCAGGATGTGCTCACTGACAGAACTGTTTTCCTCCATCTTACAACTGTAGAACTTGTCGGAGACATCATATCTCTTGACCCGGGCATGAGCTTGAAAAACTAGTTTCAGCTCTTCGAACATCTCATATGCTCCGTGATGCTCAAAACGCTTTTGGAGCCCCGGTTCTAAGCTGTAAAGCATGCCGCACTGAACGAGGGAGTAATCATCAGCGCGAGACTGCCAAGCATTCATAATGTCTTGGTTCTCTGGGACGGGAGCGTCACCTAGCGGTCCTTCTAGGACATATTGTTTCCTGGCAGCTATGAGGATGATCCTCAGGTTCCGGACCCAGTCCGTATAGTTGCTGCCATCATCTTTCAGCTTGGTTTTCTCTAGGAACGCGTTGAAGTTCATGTTGACATTAGCGTTGGCCATTGATCTACAAGACATATTTGCAAAGGTTTTAGACTAAGTTCATGATAATAAAGTTCTAATCAAATTATGAACTCCCACTTAGATTAGACATCCCTTCAGTCATCTAAGTGTTACACGATCCGAGTCGACTAGCCCGTGTCCGATCATCACGTGAGACGGACTAGTCATCGTCGGTGAACATTTTCATGTTGATCGTATCTTCCATACGACTCGTGTTCGACCTTTCGGTCTCCGTGTTCCGAGGCCATGTCTGCACATGCTAGGCTCGTCAAGTTAACCCTAAGTGTTTTCGCTGTGTAAAACTGTCTTACACCCGTTGTATGTGAACGTAAGAATCCATCACACCCGATCATCACGTGGTGCTTAGAAACGACGAACTGTAGCAATGGTGCACAGTTAGGGGAGAACACTTCTTGAAATTTTATAAGGGATCATCTTATTTACTACCGTCGTCCTAAGTAAACAAGATGCATAATACATAATAAACATCACATGCAATTATATAGTTGTGACATGATATGGCCAATATCATATAGCTCCATTGATCTTCATCTTCGGGGCTCCATGATCATCTTGTCACCGGCTTGACACCATGATCTCCATCATCATGATCTCCATCATCGTGTCTTCATGAAGTTGTCACACCAACGACTACTTCTACTTCTATGACTAACGTTTAGCAATAAAGTAAAGTAGTTTACATGACGTTATTCAATGACACGCAGGTCATACAAAAAAATAATGACAACTCCTATGGCTCCTGCCGGTTGTCATACTCATCGACATGCAAGTCGTGAATCCTGTTACAAAGAACATGATCTCATACATCACAATTCATCATTCATCACAACTTCTGGCCATATCACATCACATGATCAATCGCTGCAAAAACAAGTTAGACGTCCTCTAATTGTTGTTGCATCTTTTACGTGGCTGCAATTGGGTTCTAGCAAGAACGTTTTCTTACCTACGAATCACCACAACGTGATTTTGTCAACTTCTATTTACCCTTCATAAGGGCCATGTTCATCGATTCCGCTCCAACTAAGGTGGGAGAGACAGACACCCGCCAGCCACCTTATGCAACTTGTGCATGTCAGTCGGTGGAACCGGTCTCACGTAAGTGTACGTGTAAGGTTGGTCCGGGCCGCTTCATCCCACAATACCGTTGAGCAAGAAAAGACTAGTAGAGGCAAGTAAGATGACAAAATCCACGCCCACAACAAAGTTGTGTTCTACTCGTGCAAAGAGAACTACGCATAAACCTAGCTCATGATGCCACTGTTGGGGAACGTTGCAGAAAATTAAAATTTTTCCTACGGTTTCACCAGGATCCATATATGAGTTCATCTAAGCAACGAGTCTAGGGAGAGAGTTTGCATCTACATACCACTTGTAGATCGCGTGCGGAAGCTTGCAAGGTCATGATGTAGTCGTACTCGACGTGATCCAAATCACCGATGACCAGCGCCGAACGGACGGCACCTCCGCGTTCAACACACGTACGGGACGGGAGACGTCTCCTCCTTCTTGATCCAGCAAGGGGGAAGGAGAGGTTGATGAAGATCCAGCAGCACGACGGCGTGGTGGTGGATGCAGGGCGTCACAGCAGCAGGGCTTCGCCAAGACTACGAGGGAGAGACGTAACGGGGGGAGGTGGAGGCGCCAGGGGCTGGTGTTTTGAAGTCCCTCCTCTCCCCCACTATATATAGGGGTGCCAGGGGGGCGCCGGCCCTAGTAGATGAGATCTACTAGGGGGGGCGGCGGCCTAGGGGAGGTTTCCCTCCCCCCCAAGGCACCTAGGGGTGCCTTCCACCACTAGGACTCCTCCTAGGGGGAAACCCTAGGCGCATGGGCCTATAGGGGCTGGTGCCCTTGGCCCATGATGGCCAAGGCGCACCCCCTACAGCCCATGTGGCCCCCCGGGACAGGTGGCCCCACCCGGTGGACCCCCGGGACCCTTCCGGTGGTCCCGGTACAATACCGATAACCCCGAAACTTGTCCCGATGCCCGAAATAGCACTTCCTATATATAATTCTTTACCTCCGGACCATTCCGGAACTCCTCGTGACGTCCGGGATCTCATCCGGGACTCCGAACAACATTCGGGTTTCTGCATATACATATCTTCATAACCCTAGCGTCACTGAACCTTAAGTGTGTAGACCCTACGGGTTCGGGAGACATCCAGACATGACCGAGACGCTCTCAGTCAATAACCATCAGCGGGATCTGGATACCCATGATGGCTCCCACATGCTCCTCGATGTTGTCATCGGATGAACCACGATGTCGAGGATTCGATCAAACCCTGTATGCAATTCCCTTTGTCAATCGGTATGTTACTTGCCCGAGACTCGATCGTCGGTATCCCAATACCTTGTTCAGTCTCGTTACCGGCAAGTCACTTTACTCGTACCGTAATGCATGATCCCGTGTCCAACACCTTGGTCACATTGAGCTCAATATGATGATGCATTACTGAGTGGGCCCAGAGATACCTCTCCGTCATACGGAGTGACAAATCCCAGTCTCGATCCGTGTCAACCCAAGAGCTACTTTCGGAGATACCTGTAATGCACCTTTATAGTCACCCAGTTACGTTGTGACGTTTGATACACCCAAGGCACTCTTACGGTATCCGGGAGTTACACGATCTCATGGTCGAAGGAAGAGATACTTGACACTTGCAAAGCTCTAGCAAAACGAACTACACGATCTTTTATGCTATGCTTAGGATTGGGTCTTGTCCATCACATCATTCTCCTAATGATGTGATCCCGTTATCAACGACATCCAATGTCCATAGTCAGGAAACCATGACTATCTGTTGATCACAACGAGCTGGTCAACTAGAGGCTTACCAGGGACATAGTGTGGTCTAAGTATTCACACGTGTATTACGATTTCCGGATAATACAGTTATAGCATGAATAAAAGACAATTATCATGAACAATGAAATATAATAATACTTTTAATGTTGCCTCTAGGGCATATTTCCAACAGTCTCCCACTTGCACTAGAGTCACCAATCTAGTTACATTGTGATGAATCGAACACCCATAGAGTTCTGGTGTTGATCATGTTTTGCATGCGAGAGAGGTTTAGTCAGCGGATCTGCGACATTCAGATCCGTGTGCACTTTGCAAATCTCTATGTCTCCATCTTGAACATTTTCACGGATGGAGTTGAAACGACGCTTGATGTGCCTGGTCTTCTTGTGAAACCTGGGCTCCTTTGCGAGGGCAATAGCTCCAGTGTTGTCACAGAAGAGTTTGATCGGCCCCGATGCATTGGGTATGACTCCTAGGTCGGTGATGAACTCCTTCACCCAAATCGCTTCATGTGCTGCCTCCGAGGCTGCCATGTACTCCGCTTCACACGTAGATCCCGCCATGACGCTCTGCTTGCAGCTGCACCAGCTTACTGCTCCACCATTCAACATATACACGTATCCGGTTTGTGACTTAGAGTCATCCAGATTTGAGTCGAAGCTAGCGTCGACGTAACCCTTTACGACGAGCTCTTCGTCTCCTCCATAAACGAGAAACATGTCCTTTGTCCTTTTCAGGTACTTCAGGATATTCTTGACCGCTGTCCAGTGTTCCTTGCCAGGATTACTTTGGTATCTTGCTACCAAACTTACGGCAAGGTTTACATCGGGTCTGGTACACAGCATGGCATACATAATAGATCCTATGGCTGAAGCATAGGGGATGACACTCATCTCTTCTTTATTCCGAGGTCCGCCGCCCTTCGTACTCTGACGTATTGTTGGTTGACACCT
Source organism: Triticum dicoccoides (assembly GCF_002162155.2). NCBI lineage: Eukaryota > Viridiplantae > Streptophyta > Magnoliopsida > Poales > Poaceae > Triticum > Triticum dicoccoides. Next base: position 753,550,187 of record NC_041383.1, on the reverse strand, counting down.
CCCTGGGGAAGTGCATCTGGATTTGGTACTTGAGGTGCTCTCTGGTGGGCGCGACAAGCAGTACGCCAGCCCCGGCGCCTTGTAAGGAGAAAGCTCCATCAAAGTACATGATCCAATCACAACTTGCTTCCTTGCCGGGGAGAGCAGTCTCTTGGGCTTCTTCGTCAGGCATTGCGGTCCATTCTGCAATGAACTCCACTAGGACTCGGCTCTGAATCGTCGAGGTACTTTCAAACTTGAGGCCAAAGCTGGACAGCTCCAGTGCCCATTCCACAATTCTTCCCAGGTTGACCCCCTGAAACGTGCCCGTCTCTTCGAGGTCTCCATTAGGAATCTGCAGTTTCTCGATCACGGCAGGCGAGATCAAGTTCAGACCGGCCCCGCCATCAACTAGCATCTTCGTCACCTTGAGGTTGCATATTGTTGGTGAAACCAACAATGGCAAGCACCCGACCGCAGTAGTGCGATCAGGGTGGTCCTCAGTGTCAAAAATGATAGGTGTGCTGGACCACTTCAGCAGCCTTTGGGCATCAAACGACGGCTCTGCCGCTGTAATCTCTCGCGCCCACTGTTTAAGCCGGCGGTGAGAAGTATGCAGCGAGGCGCCACCGTCGATGCACATGGCCTCTGTAGCTTTCTGAAACTCTTGGTCACTGGATTCGTCGTCCTCTTCGTGATCGTCGTGTTCTGGCTTTCTGTCACGGCCCCGGGCGGGCCTCTCCTATTGCTTATCCTTGCCGCGACGGCCCGCATGGCCATCACTCTTCTTGCCGGACCCCTCAGCACCGTCTCGGCCCTTCTCCTTGTCCCGCCTCTCATATTCAGCCCTCTGCTTCTCAGCGAGGAGCTCAACTTGTCGGCAGTCCCGGAGAGCATGGCCTTTGGTGCCATGGATCTTGCAGTATCGCTTGTTGGAGTTTCCTGGCTTCTCGGCAGCCGCCAAGGCCCGGCAGGCGACACATCCGGCAACCTCCTTGCCGGGGTCATCTGCCTTGGTTTTCTTGGTGGAGCCGGCGTCATCAGATCCCTCGACGTCAAGCATGGCTTTTCCCTTGCGCTTCCTGTTGCGGCGCCAACCTTTCTTCGCCGGGGCGGCAATATCCTCATCTGAGGAGTCGGTTTCCACGCCGGCATCTTCGTCGGGGTACTTCCTTTCTTCTTCAGCCCGAGCACATTTGTCAGCAAGAACATAGAGTTCTGCTACATCTCTCACCTTGTTCATTGCCAACTCTTCGCGCATATTGCGGTTACGCATGTTCTGATGGAACGCGCTGATGATGGCGGCAGGGTGAACATCAGGGATATTGTACTGTACCCGGCTGAACCTCTGCATATACTTGCGGAGACTCTCGCCTCCCTTTTGGGGAATGACGTGCAGGTCGCTTGCTTGGCCATGGGCTTGGTGGCCTCCAGTAAAGGCGCCCACAAACTCATGGCACAAATCTGACCAGGAGGAAATAGAGTCTACCAGCAAGTGCATCAACCATGACATGGCATTGGGTTTAAGAGCTAACGGAAAGTAATTCGCAAGCACCTTATCGTTGCGGGCTCCGGCAGCTTGCATCGCGATGGTGTAGACGCTGAGGAACTCGGACGGGTGGGTCTTGCCACTGTACTTTTCGCCCACGTCGGGTTTGAAGGTGCGGTGAGTGGGCCACTGGAACTGCCGCAGCTCACGGGTAAAAGCCGGATAGCCTACCTCGTAAGGTAGGCCTCCAGGGCTCCCCGGTGCCGGGTGGCTCACAGCAGGCCCTGCCCGCCTGTCTGATTGGTGGCGCGCTCCGCGCCGGCGCTCGATAGTGGTTCGAACGTCTTCATGTTCTCATTCCCGAAGAACTTGGCGCTGGTGACAGTGGGCCCACGCGTCGGATGATGCTACGGAGATCTCGTCGCCCGTAACGTCGCGACGGGCTGGCGTCCGCGTTATCGGGCGAGGAGGAGGTGAGTGCACTGTGGTCACGGCGCCGTCGGCTCTCCTGCCACTGGTGTGTGGGACTCCGTCGGAGCGTCAACCCGGGGGCTCCACCGGACCCGGTTCGTCTTTGTTGGCCACCGCAACAAGGCTTCGGATAGTGGCTCTCCATTCATCGAGTTTCCCCATAGTGGGAGGGAAATCGAGGAGCAACTGCGCGCGCGCCAGGGCTTATGGTGGCGTTGGTGGCAGCGAAACCTGCATGGATCGCGACGCACTTCGACTTCTGACCATGTCAGAAGGAGCTCTATCACGACCCCGCGGTCGCATGCCATCTTCACCAGCGCCTCGGTGAGCGGGCAGGTCTTCTAAATCCAGGGAGTGGCGCTCGGGGCTCTTTCCGTGGTGACGTCCGGGGTCCTCGGCGTGATTACGCCGTTCGTCGCGCGCTGCTTGAGAGGAGCGCGCCTTCAGTGCCGGCGTGGGAGTCTTGGAAGCCCTCGCGTGCCTTTCGGTGGGGTGGCAGCGATCTCGGAAGGCCCCGCGCCACCCGCGGAGGGCCTGGCTTCGTCTTTGGATTTGGCGGTGTGCGGCCCGTTACCAGGCGCACGAACATCGCCGCCTCCCAAACTTCGGCTGCTGGGACGGTGTTGGTGTTCGCGAACGGCGCCCCGGGTCCTTTCTGCGACTGGTCCACTGCTCGCCCGCGTCGGGACGAGATGTCCGGCTTCCGACGGGCCAACCGCCACCGCCATCTTCTTCTTGGGCGCCATGACGATGAAGAAGCGTCGAACTAACTGCTCGAGCCGATTCTCACAACTGCTCCCCCTACCTGGCACGCCAAAGATGTCGGTGCGAGGACGACACCTGTGGGATCACGAGAATCCCTACTACGGTTGCGGGGCGCGGGGGCGTGAGAAGAGCGGATCAAACAGATAGCACACGGGTTCTTTATCCAGGTTCGGGCCGCGAGGATGCGTAAAACCCTACTCCTACTTTGGTGGTTTGTTTATCTGTGTTCTTGAACTAGCAATGGGGCGTGAGGAGCTCCAAAAAGCCGAACCCTCCTTCTGGTCGCCTCGGGCCTCCTTTTATAAGGAAAGGGGTTGCCACAGTGGCACACAGGAGGTGGAAAGGGTACATTGATGCGAGTTTATCCCTCGCATTATATGACAAAGCGCATTTAATGCGTCTTGCTTAGGTGTCCTTGGTTTATAGGGGACGGGGGAGAGCCCAGTCTCGTCTGTCGCTGCTCCCTTTCGTGTCGACACGCGCCCTGGCCAGCGGCGCCCGTGGTGCCATGTACGCAGACAGGTAGCTGAGGTGGCGCAGCGGTGGGTCTCCACGAAGATCCGCTTGCCGCCACGCAGGTGCCTGCCCAACTGGTTGGGTCGGCAGCTGCATGCGAACGGTAGTGGAGGTTTGGATTGGCGTGGGCCTGATGGTGGCCCTACGGGTGTCCTTGGCAAGGGCCTCGCCGTAGCCCCGGCAAGGGTCTTGCCGTGGCGCCTGCTGTCATCACCGGCAAGGCTCTTGCCGGGGGCCTTGTGGTCCTCCTTGGCTGGGATCCCGCCAAGGGTCGTCATCTTCTATAGTGTGTGTCTAATCTCGAATGTCTTCACAAAGATCTGCATGCCACCATGGGGATGTCTCCCGAATACTTGCCCGATGGGGGCAGTGGACTCAAGGGTGATTCGCTCCGTAGGTGTGGGGCGAGCTGCCACGGCAAGGGTCTTGTCGGGTTTGCTAAAATCGCGCCCTGGCAAGGATCTTGCCGGGGGAGTCCGCTTCGTCCCCTTTGCTCTTTGTGGTCTTGGTCTTGGCGTCGTTTTGCCCCTTTCGAGCTTCAGCCTTACCTTGGCTCACCTCCCTTGCCTTGCTCAGTGCGGTGGTGTACGTGGCTCAGACTGCTCGTGCACAGTTATAGGGGTACAAAAAGTGTACCCCTCTTTTTGTACACCGACAAAAAGGGTCAAATGTGAGACACATTAGTCCCAGTTTGCATTTGAGCCGGCACTAATGTGTCCATTAGTGCCGGTTCAAATGGCTAGGAGGGAGGAGATCTTTAGTACCTGTTCAGTGTGAACCTTTAGTACCGGTTCATGCCACGAACTGGTACTAAAGATGCTGGGGCCCGGCTAGCACCTTTAGTACCGGTTCGTGGAACGAACCGGTAGTAAAGAGGTTGTGGCAGGCTGTTTTTAGTCCCACCTCGCTCCCCTAGCAAGATTTTTACCACCTGAAGTATGTTACTTCTCAAACTATCACAAGCATTTGGTCTTCATTGAACTCTATGTGTATAATTTGTGGACTCAATATGAGTCTTCACCGGTTTCTAAACCGTTGAGGACTCATATTGACAATTCAGATTGTACACAAAAATATCATTGATAATCAATGTATTTTGATGTATATTTTTACATGTTTACGCCCTCACTCTCTCCACTCACTCGGTCTCCCCCTCAATCCCCCACGCCAGTCCTCCCCCGCCGGCCGCCATTAACTTTAAAATTGGACGCACTTCTTGTACAAATTGGACAATCTCTTTCGGAGTATCAGGGTTTTGGATGAGAACTCAGCTGTTACACGTGCACTTCATTTTTTTAAACTTATTTGAACTCCAGACTTTTTTGAGCCGGCATTATGCAGCATTCGAAGCGACGTCATCAATTTCCAACATGTTCTGACATCATTTGCTGTTTTTCAGTCACCGGTTTGTTTAGATCAGAGCTAAATGACCGTGAAATTGAAAATCACTACAAAACAAACTCTGAAAATGTTGAAGGTATCATCATTTCACCCGCATAGCATGTGCGAAAGAGTAGAGAGGATCACGGCAAAAACTGGACGCACTTCATGTACAAACGGGACAATCTCTTTCGGAGTATCAGGGTTTCGGACGAGAACTCATCTGTTACATGGGCACTTCATTTTTTTAAACTTATTTGAACTCCAGACTTTTTTTGCGTTCAGTATGCAGCATTCAAAGCAACGTCATCAATTTCCAACACGTTCTGACATCATTTGCTGTTTTTTAGTCATTTACCAATTTGTTTAGAGAGCTAAATGACCATGAAACAATAAATCACAACAAAATAAACTCTAAAAATGTTGAAACTTGGCATGGTGTCATCATTTCACCCGCATAGCATGTGCGAAAGAGTAGAGAGTGTCACGGCAAAAACCGGACACACTTCATGTACAAACTGGACAATCTCTTTCGGAGTATCAGGGTTTCGGACAAGAACTCATCTGTTACACGGGCACTTCATTTTTATAAACTTATTTGAACTCCAGACTTTTTTTGAGCCGACATTATGCAACATTCAAAGCGACGTCATCAATTTCCAACACGTTCTGACATCATTTGCTGTTTTTCAATCATTTACCGATTTGTTCAGAGAGCTAAATGACTGTGAAATTGAAAATCACTACAAAATGAAGCATTATGCAGCATTCGAAGCAACTCATCTGTTATACGGGCACTTCAGTATGCAGCATTCAAAGCGACGTCATCATTTACCAATTTGTTTTTAGAGCTAAAGCAAAAATATTCACAAAGAAACTAAATACAGCAAAAAAAACTACTCAGAAATAAATAAAAGAAAAAAATAAATAAAGCAGAAAATAAAAAAACTATATAAAAAAATTACTCAAAAATAAATAGAAGAAAATAAATAATGCAGAAAAGAAAAAACGTGTTGTCCAGTGGGCCTGCCAGACCTAGGGTGTGCAAATTCAGGCCCAGAAGGGCCGGCATCCTCATAGGGCAGCGCGCCCTAGTTAGGGCCAGAAGCCTGCTATATAGAAGAATTCGAAGGAGCAACCGCGACTGGGTTTATTAACCAGTGCGGCTGCCCTTCGCTCGGTGAGGTGGGACTAAACATAGTGCACCGTGGGTGGCAGCGCACAACCATTAGTATCGGTTGGTGACTCCAACCGGTACTAATGGGTTGGCCTTTGGTACTGGTTGGGGTAATGAACCGGTACTAAAGGCGGCCGTTTCGCGCCGCTTGGCCTGGCCAAAATTGGCATTTAGTACCGGTTGTTGGCTCCAACCGGTACTAAAGGCCCCTCCTATATATATGGCACTTACGAAAAATTCAGTTTCATCGACCACCACTTCTTCTCCAACTTCGCGCGACATCGCCGCCCCCGCTGCGATGTCGCCCCCGCCCCATGCCGCGCCGTCGCCCCCGCCGCCCCTGCCGCGTGTCGTCGCCCCCGCCACCCGTCGTAGCCATCCCCGTCGTCGCCGTCTCGCACCGCCGCCCCGTACTACCACTACAAGAAATATGTCAACTTGTGACCTTCTGTTAGTGACCCTCGAAGAATTGGTCATAAATTTACGACCATTTTAGACCAATTGGTTAAAAGCTGTTGGGGGGCTCCAAACCCTAACCTATAACGACCATTTTGGTAAGAAAGGTCATAATTTATTAGAGGAAATGGTCGTAAACCGGGAAGCACTGTCCACTGCCTCACGCCTAGCTGATAACGACCAATATAACATGGTCACTACACTTGAGTTTGAATGAATTAGGATGATTAGGCAGCCACCTCAGCAACCTCGCTTATGTGTCACTGTCTAGGTGTCATTTTTGCTTAAATGTTAATATTCAACAACACGGGGCACACACTGACATGCAGGAACCATTTGACAGGTGGCGCCGAGCGCTTAATTCGCCCAAAAAAGATGCGCGAGGCGGGACTCGAACCCATGACCTCATGCTTGCTTCGCTCGCTTGCTACCGCTGGGCTAGAAAGGGATTGTTGCTAATGTGTGGGTAGTTTTCTATATACTATACAAAACCACGACTCTCTCGTATCAGTGACAAGTGGGGCCTTCCAACCAGGTGTCGGCGGGTGGCATTGAACAGAGCAACAATCCCTCTGTTTTTCTAGGTCTTCCGACTAGGTAGCGGCGGGCGGCGGCGGAAGCAACCAATAGGGGGCGCTCGAACGAGGGTGGGGCGGCGGGTGGCGGCCGGCGGGCGGGCGGCCAGCGGGTGGGGCTGGCGGCCGAAGCAACCAGTAGGGGTCGCTCGCCTTGCCCACGACCTCGCCGCAGGTGACCTCGCCCACGGCCTCGCGGTGGAAGAAACCAGCAGGGGCGGAGGCGGGGGCGGGGCCGGCAGCGGAGGTAACCAGCAGGGGGCGGAGGCGAGGCAGGTGCATGGAGGCGAAGCGACCAGCGGGGGCATGGGCGACCGACGCAAGGAGAGGCACACCGAGCATGGGGGACTCGCCGCCGTCGCAAGCACACCTCCCGGTATGCACCCCTCACCTCTTCCCCCCTCTCCTCTCTTGCTATCTGCACCTCGTCACCGAGCATGGATTTCAGTGGGAGATGGATTTCAGTCAGATGTTCTTCAGCATAGATGAATTTTGTTGATGCACTGTTAGGAGTTAGGAGATAGCTTGCTTGTTTGGTAGATATTACATAGATGAATTTTCTTGATGCACTGTTAGGAGTTCTTCAGCTTGTTTGTTAAGAATTCTTCAGGCCTTGTTTGTTAAGAATTCTTCAGGCCTTGTTCTGGTAAGATTTGGGGGTAATTTGAGCTAGATGGCCTCAGTTGTTCTTCAATTGTTTGTCTACAGATTGTTAGGATAATAGTAATTGTAATTGATAGAAACAACATAGTATTTGTTAGGAGCTAGCAAGCTTGGTCTTCTCTGCAACATAAATAGCATAGTAATTGTACTTGATAGAAACATGATCCTTCTAAATCTTGGTTTGGTTTAATTTGAATTAGCCTTCTCTGCAACATAAATTCATGCCAATTTTAGTGTTGATTTGATTTATAGTTTGGTTTGTTTCAATGTTGTGGTTAGGCAATTAGCATATAATTTTTTTTGGAATTTTAGCTTCCATTACTTCCATCCATTTTCATTAATTAATGTTGATGCACTTAGACTGATTTGCTAAGTTGCAACAATTTGTTGTCTTTGGCAGATGGACAGAAGCTGGATTAGAAAAGGAGTTAGAAAGTTTTCGAAAGAACATATGAAAGGAGTTGATGATTTCATGGCATTTGTTCGGACAAATTTTGCCAACGATGCTCACATTCTTTGCCCATGCTGCGAATGCCTCAACCGTTCAAGAATGGCTCAAGGAAGAGTGGAAGATCAGCTGCTTCTTAATGGGATGTCCAACACATATGATAGATGGATATATCATGGAGAACCTTTAGACAGACAACCTCAACATTTTGAAGATGATACAGAGGCCCCTCATATGATGGGTGGTGGTGATGCTGGCATTGATTTCATGGAAAAGGTTTTGCGAGATAATGTTGTTTTGGAGGAAGAGGATGGGCATGAAGATGATAGGATTCCTGACCTATTGAAGGATTTGTACGATGCTGAAGATCGTGCTGATGGACAGAAGTCGTTGTTTGCTTAGGTGTTAGAGGAGGCGAAGCGTGCAGCTCGTGAAGGGGGTAAATTTTCAAGATTTACCTTCACCGTGAAGTTACTCCACATCAAGTCTTTCTACCGGATTAGCAATGCCGCATTCAAGGCAATACTCCACCTTTTGAGCTTGCAATTCCCTGATAGTTGTGTTCCCAGGTCTTATGATGAAGCATTGAGCATAATCCGCAGGCTGGGGTTAGGTTATGTGTTAATACATGTGTGCCCAAATAAATGTGTCTTGTTTTGGAAGGATTTAGCAAAGCATGACAACTGTCCAAAATGCAATGCCTCTAGGTGGAAAGATGCTGATGGGAAGAAGTCAATACCGGAGAAGGTATTGAGGCACTATCTGTTGATACCAAGGCTGCAGTGGATGTTCATCTTGAAGAAATCATTGTGTGAGGTACAGTGGCACAAGCTGAAGCGGCAACCTGTGGACAATGAGTTGAGCCATCCAGCGGACGAAGAGGCATGGAAAGAGTTTGACCGTATAGATTTAGATTTCGCTGCAGATCCAAGGAACATAAAACTTGGCATTGCCACAGATGGGTTTAATCCGTTTGGGAACATGAGCACATCTTATAGCATGTGGCCAGTTTTTGTGGTGCCGTACAACCTACCACCATGGGCATGCATGGATCAGTCCAACTTCATGATGTCATTGCTTATCCCGGGTCCAGGGTCTCGAGCAAAGGATTTTGATGTCTTTATGGAGCCCCTCGTAGAAGAACTGCTCCAGTTCTGGACTGGTGTACATACATACGATGCCTTGAGTCCGAAAGAAAAGTTCAATCTATGTGCTGCAATCATATGGTCCATCCATGATTTCCTGGCTCTGCACACTCTGTCTGGGAGGATCACAGCGGGTTATCAGGCTTGTGTCCATTGTGACAAAGACCCTTGCTCAAAGAGAATAAGGAGCAAGATCTGCTATATTGGGCACCGCCGCTTTCTTCCCCGAAACCATCGCTGGCGAAGAAGCAAAGATTTTAATGGTGAGAATGAAACCCGTGACAAGCCAGCTGAATTCACTAAAGAAGAGCTGGAGCAGCAACTTGAAAAGGTGAAAGATGTGAGACCAGGAAAGCTTGCAAAGAAAATAAAGCATGAGGAAGGTCAATGTTGGGACCGGAGGTCTTGTTTGTGTGACCTGCCATACTGGGATGATCTGAAATTAAGGCATAATCTCGATGTAATGCACATTGAGAAAAACATATGCGAGAATCTGCTAGGGACGTTTCCGAACGTTGAAGGGAAGACAAAGGACACGGTTAGTTCCAGGCTTGATTTGGAGGACATGGGCATAAGAGAAGATTTGCATCTATAGCACAATGAAGATGAAGATTCATTTGAAATGCCACGATCATGGTATACAATGAGTAAAGAACAAAAGCTTGCATTCTGTGAATTCCTAAGAGCGGTGAAATTTCCAGATGGTTATGCTGCTAACCTAGCAAAGTTTATTACTTCTGATGGATTCAAGCTTTCAGTACTGAAAACCCATGATTGTCACATCCTCCTCCAAAGGATTTTACCGGCGGGCCTCCGAGGAATCATGGACAAGGATATATATGAAGCGGTTGCTGAGCTGGGAAATTTCTTTAGAGAACTGTGCTGCAAAACACTCAAGTTAACTATCCTGGAAAGACTTGAAAAAGAAATCCCAATTATTCTTTGCAAGCTCGAGAAGATTTTCTCTCCAGCTTTCTTCATCGTGATGGTCCATTTGGCGGTGCATTTACCAATAGAGGCAATGCTTAGAGGCCCTGTGCAATACGGTTGGATGTACCCAATCGAAAGAAGGCTGCTTACTTGTAAGCGTTATGTGCGAAACACGACAAGACCTGAAGGTTCTATTGCTCAAGCATATGTCGTTGACGAGTGCTTGACTTTTTTCTCTAGATACTTTGGCGATGTGGAAACAAGATGGAACCGACCGGGCAAAAATAGAGAGTGGTCTGATTCGCAAAGTGGTGATGTCTCTATTTTCAACCATGGTGTGAACTTTCTTGGAGCCTCACAATACTTGGAGGCTGGTGATGAGTATGACAAGATGGTTTGGTATGTGCTCAGCAATTTCGCTGAGGTTCTACCATATATCGAGTACGTTATATCTTGTGCACTCATTATATATAATTTTTTTGCTTGGGTTGGCACCAGCCTAATGTTTTAATTCACATGTTCTGTTTGCATTGCAGGAAATGCAATGAAGACTTAAATCAGGAAGAAAGAAATATCCATGTTGATAAAAGGGTTGCCAAGGGGTTTGCTAATTGGTTTAAGAATCATGTGAGATCTTTAGCCACATGTTTGATGTTTTCTATGTTATTCACCAATTGTTAAATACCATTGTTTACTAAATGGTTTATTTGTGTAGATTGGAAAGTTGCATGAGGAGAAGAAGGTCAGTGATGATCTATTTGCTTTGGCATGCTTACCGGATAAGCGAGTGAGAGTGTATTCAACATGCATTGCTGACGATGTCCGGTACCACACTGTTGACCGCAAGGAAAAAAGGAAGACACAGAATAGTGGAATCGTCGCTGAGGGGTCACATGATCATGAGATCATTGACTTCTATGGTCAGTTGAGAAGCATCGTAGAGTTGCAGTACAACTGTAGTGGAGGCATCCATCGCTCGCTTGTCTTATTTCGCTGTGACTGGTTTGAGCTTGGTAGCAAAAAGAAGAGAGACTATTTTGTCAAATATGATGGCCACTTCAAAAGCATCAACACTGCAAGGTGCTGGTATAAGAGTGATCCCTTTATTCTAACAACACAAGCAACAATGGTGTTTTATCTTCCAGACACTCTTTTGCACGGAAAATGGCGAGTTGTGCAAAACTTTGAGCACAGACACTTGTGGAGTGTGACTGAAACTGAAGTGGAAAAGGGCCCCGGTGATGGTGGACTAACATACCAAGATGATGACTCTACGGAAGTTCCGTTGCAAGCTGATGATGACTCTATGGAAGTTCCAGTGCAAAGCAGAGTGCGAAGGGACCGGGAACGTGTGATCGTTGGTGCTGCAACAGTTGAAGGCATCAAGAAAAGAAGAAAGGTGGTAGCGGATGGACATGAGAGCGAGGATGAGGAAAACCGACTGATCATACTATGCTGCAATATTGTAGTGATGATGAGGAAAATAGGAGTGGGCATAGAGTTCCTTGTTTTCGTATCGACGACGATGAGTAGTGAACGGACATGAAGGTAAATTTGGTCTCCTTGGTGATCCTTCTAACTCTCTGTAGTTTTCCTTCTTGTGCATATGCATGGTGATCCTGATGTACTACAATTATCTCCAGGTAGCAAAATGCTTGAAGATCCTGATGGCTGTAGTGGTGTGATCCTGTGACAAAATGTTGGTTGTAGTATTTGATGCAAAATGCAAAACATTTGATTTCCTTGTGTAAGCATTTGATGTGATCCTGATGGTTGTAGTATTTTGTAAGCATTTTGGATGCAAAACACTTGTTGTGCATTTTGGATATCTGGGCAGAAATGAATAAAATTTCTTCACGGAATGAGACTTAAGGTTGTAGCAGATGGTGAAGATACAATGCCAAATGATGTGATGAATATACTGATGTAGTTTTTGGTTGTGATGTGATGTTGTTTTTGGTGAACTGAAGATGCTATTTTATTTCATTGTGAGCAAAAAAATATGCGCGAGCGGGGACTCGAACCCACGATCGTGTGCTTGTTTCACTATGTTTCTACCACTAGGCTAGGAAGAGACTACTAGTCTTCCACTCTATGCCAACCCTTTTCAATATATCAAACTAGTCAAGTATCAAGCACACACCTCACTGACAAGTGGGACACTCGACCCACTCGCTGACAAGTGGGCCATTTTGCTATTGTACCCAAACTACCAAAAATACGCGCGTGGCCAAAAAATATGCGTGCGCGGGGTCTCGAACCCATGACCTGGCACTTATTTCACTATGTTTCGACCACTGGGCTAGGAAGAGGCTGTTGGTTTTGTAATCTATGCCCACCCTTTTCAATATATCAAACCAGTCACGTAGAAAACACAGAACTCGCCGATAAGTGGACCCGCTCCCTCTCTTTTCCCCACTTCTCCTTACCACTCGACCCGCTCCTCCTCTCTATCAACAGCGTCGCCCACCACTGCTGGCTCCTTCCTCTCCCACCGCCGGCCTCCCCACCGCCGCCGGCTCCTTCCTCTCCCACTGCTGCCGACTCCTTCCTCTCCCATCGCCGCTGACTCCTTCCTCTCTCTCTCTCCCGAGGTATGAATCCTTCCTCTCTCTCTCTCCTTCCTGGTTAGATTAGTTTTCTGCTACTGGTTAGATTAGGGTTCTTGCCGTCGCCTAGATTGGATTAGATTAGATAGGGATTGGATTAGATTAGGGTTTGATTTGGTTAGGGTTTGATTGGGACTGCATTAGATTAGATTAGGGTTGGATTAGATTAGGGTTTGATTAGTGGGAACTGATTCAGTTAAGGATTATGCTGTCAAGTATGCTTTGTGCCTTTTGATAAGAGTGAGAATTGATTCAGTTAAGGAATTAGATAAGTACAGATGTATGAGACACTTGGTATGAGCTGTAGAATGTTCCATGCTATTTGATATGCAGCAAGTATGAGCATTATGAGGCAGTGAGACACTAGTGTGTTCTAATTTGTTTTTCTTTTTGTAATGTTTTACCCGAGTGGCTAAGCACTGCTATGTAGGTGTACAAATACAATGTGATCATGCTAAGCACTGCTATGTTGGTGCTTATGTTCTAATGTGTACAAATACAATTCTATCTAGGTGTTTGCACTGCTAAGATTTTCTTGGTCTCTTGTTTTTTCTGTTTTGATGTTATATTCATAGAAGTTTGCATATGTGTGCATCATGTAATGTGATCATGCTAGCTCAAAAGGTTGAGAAAGGCCAGTGTTAGAAATGATCATAATCTCTTGATGATGCATGAAGTATTTCCTGCTATAATTTTCTTCAGTCACACTGTTGTTTTGCTGTGCTTGATAAACCTGAGACTTCTTTCTATTGTAATATTGAAACTGTTGTTTTACTGTACACTATTGGTCCATTTATAATAGATATGGTTCTGGTCAATTTATAGTACATATGGTTCTGGTCAATTTATATTGCTGTGTTCTGGTCAATTTATAGTAGATTTTACTGTTGTTGCTGTTGGTGGTCACCTGATGATGTTGTTGTTGCTGTGTTAGGTTACTATGCTATTGATGTTGATGTGCTTGTTTATAGTAGGAGAAAATTGAGGCCATTGCCATTTATAGTAGTATTCCAAATGGAGGCCCTAGCAAACACATGTAGTAATTATTCTACTGTTTTGAAGTGCTTGTTTCCTATTTATGTCCAGTCTTGTTGTTTAGTTTACAATGGTGCTTTTCAGAGAAGTGAGATGGCTGGCTTGGAAGGTTTCGAGTTCTTCGAGATCGTAATTGAGAAATCTTGCAGTAGGCAGGTATATTTATCATCACTCATTTCTTTATCATCACCCTGCTGTCTAGTGCTTGATTGCCACAATTAACCACTGCTTGACCCTCGCTGCAGAGGATGCCTGACAAGTTTGCGAAGATGCTCGCCGATCGTGAGCCCCACAAAGTGAAGTTGCGGGAGGCCGGCAGCGGGCTTCGCAGGCCGTGGGACGTGTTGGTGGTGTTCGATGGTGAAGGCCACATGTACCTAGGGCATGGCTGGGAGCATTTCGCCCGCGCCCATGAGCTACAGCTCGGGTACTTCCTTGTCTTCCGCTACGACGGTGACGCCCTGTCATCGTGAAGATGTTCGACAACACCATGTGCCGCATGTACTACCAGCACGACGACGATGCCAGTAAGATCTCTGCCTCTCTTCTTCCTGTCCTTTTGGCTTCCTCTATCTGCACGACGACAACACCATGTTCACACTTTGTTGCATTTGGCAAGGCAATGGGAGCAGCAGCGGGGATGACGAGGAGCAGAGCGGGGATGACGAGGAGCAGCCTATTCTGGCTGACGACGACCATGCTATGATGGTGGCTGACGATGACCTTGCTATGGTGGTGGCGGATGATGACCTTGCTATGGTGGTGGCGGACGACGACCTTGCTATGGTGGTGGCGGACGACGACCTTGCTATGGTGGTGGCGGACGACGACCTTAGTATGGTGGCTGACGACGGCCTCGTGATGGTGGTGGCGCCTGCAATCCCACAGCTTGGCGATAGGACCATGCCAATTGTGGTAGAGGAGTACATCCGCATTGGGATTCGTCACTCTGAGCGCATCAGGTTGATGAAGGAGAAGAAGGAGGAGTGAAGGTGTTAAGAAATGAAGTGGCAATGTTAAGCATGTTAGGTTTAAGCTTGTTACTGTAATCTGAACATGTCAATGTTAAGTATGTTAGGTTTAATTTTGTGCATGCTCATGGATGCTTTATGACAGTGTCATCTAAACATGTCAATTTCTTAATAATGAATATTCAGTTTGGTAATTGATGGGAATTGAAATTTTTTATGCATGCTCATGGATGAAAGATAAAATTATGGGTTTTTGTGCATGCTCATGTATGAAACAATATAAGTTTCATTTTTTGAATGCTAAAAACATGACTCAAACCCTAGCGTAAAAAATTTGAAAACCGTTTTTCATTTTTTGAATGCTAAAGACATGCGTTTTTCGTGAAGCGGCTACAAGGAGGGTCACCCCAAACGGCGCCATTCCATGTCTATCTCAAAGTATACCCTATTTTACAGACGATCGCCAAAAAGCATGCATTTCCAACCCTCGTAGCTACTCCCGGCAATTCAGACCACCTTCAGCTGATTCAGCTGGAACCTGCTGGAATTTGAACTGTGGGTCCTCCATAGCTTGCCCGTTATTTTCACTAAAAACCTTTTTAGCTTCACAAGTAGGTATTTCATCACAGAATCAACAAGAGATTTGCATGGCTCAAACCCTAGCCACAGACGGCCGCCGCGACGAAATCGGCCGGTTTTTGAAAACACCATAAAAAATTAAAAAATGGGAGACCTCCACGTCACATCATCAAATGTGCCCACCAACTAGCAAAAATACTAAACTTGCAATACCGACTTTTTCTTGAAAAAGTGTTCTCAAAAATGACCTACCATGAACGAATATTCATGGCTTTCAAGCCAAACTAGCAATGATATGGCCGCATCCGTTGAATAGTTTTTGATAATATGCCCAAATTTTGTGCATGCCTCCATCTTGTGATGGAAAACAATGTTGCCAAAGCGAGGTTCCAACTTGTTTAACAAAAAAACCGTTTTCCATTTTTTGAATGCTAAAGACATGCGTTTTTCGTGAAGCGGCTACAAGGAGGGTCATCCCAAACGGCGCCATTCCATGTCTATCTCAAAGTAGACCCTATTTTACGGACGATCGCCAAAAAGCATGCATTTTTTACCCTCGTAGCTACTCCCGGCAATTCAGACCACCTTCAGCCGATTCAGTTGGAACCGGCTGGAATTTGAACTACGGGTCCTCCATAGCTTGCCCATTATTTTCACTAAAAATCCTTTTTAGCTTCACAGGTAGGTATTTCATCACAGAATCGACAACATATTTGCACGGCTCAAACCCTAGCCACAGACGGCCGCCGCGAAGAAATCGACCGGTTTTTGAAAACACCGTAAAAATTTCAAAAAAATCAAAAAAATGGGAGACCTCCGCATCACATCATCAAATGTGGCCTACCAACTAGCAAAAATACTAAACTTGCAATACCAGCGTTTTCTTGAAAAAGTGTTCTAAAAAACGACCTACCATGAACGAAGATTCATGGATTTCAAGCCAAACTAGCAATGATATGGCCGCATCCGTTGAATAGTTTTTGATAATATGCCCAAATTTGGCGCATGCCTCCGTCTTGTGATGGGAAACAATATTGCCAAAGCGAGGTTCCAACTTGTTTAACAAAAAAAACCATTTTTCATTTTTTGAATGCTAAAGACATGCGTTTTTCGTGAAGCGGCTACAAGGAGTGTCACCCCAAACGGTGCCATTCCATGTCTATCTCAAAGTAGATACTATTTTACAGACGATCACCAAAATGCATGCATTTCCAACCCTCGTAGCTACTCCCCGCAATTTAGACCACCTTCGGCCAATTTAGCTGGAACCGGCTGGAATTTGAACTGCGGGTCCTCCATAGCTAGCCCGTTGTTTTCACAAAAAATCCTTTTTAGCTTCACAGGTAGGCATTTCATCACAGAATCGGCAACAAATTTGCACGGCTCAAACCCTAGCCACGGACGGCCGCCGCGACAATATCGGCCGGTTTTTGAAAACACCATAAAAAATTCAAAAAAATCAAAAAAGGGAGACCTCCGCGTCACATCATCAAATGTGGCCTACCAACTAGAAAAAATACTAAACTTGCAATACCGACATTTTCTTGAGCTACTCGGTATGATTTTAACCATGATTTCGACAAAGTTTACAAAAAAACCGTAATTTTTTCTACCCCCAAACCTAAAAGAATTTGCCTCCCACACCAAAATTTTCCCTCCACCAAAATTTCCCTCTCCAAAAATTTCCCTCCACTCCCTCTCCCACTACCAGGTGAGTCCCACCACTCCCTCTCCCACTAACACGCGGGATCCCCTCCCCTCCCCTCCCAAAAATTCCCCATTCCCCTCCCCTCTCCCTGACGAACCCTAGCTTCTCCCTCCCCTGCTCCGCGCCGCCCCACCGCCCGTCCTCTGCTCCGCCCCTCCATTCCCCACCTCCCA
>NC_041383.1:753517367-753532498 GCF_002162155.2 Triticum dicoccoides | reverse complement strand
CTCCCAGCCCCGACGAATACCCCCTCCCACCCCCGCAACCCTATCCCCTCCTCCTCTGCTCCGCCCCGCCCCGCTTTGCTCCCCGACGATGAATCGCCGCTCCGCTCCTCTACATTGATGACGGTGGCGACAAGAGGGTAGACGTGAGCGACAACTGCAACAGGAGCCACCGCTGCATCATCTACAACATGACGACATGTACTCCCCTCGATGTTCTAGGGTTAGGATCTCTTTCTGGTTAGGATCTTCTAGTGGTTCGGTGGATCTCATGGGTTATGATCTTCTGGTGGTTCGGTGGATCTCATGGTGCATCTTCTAGGGTCAGGATCTCCTGATGGTTAGGGTTAGGATCTCCTTGTGGTTAGGGTTCTTCTTCATGGGGATGGGGATGGGGATGGATTCATGGGGTTAGGATTCATGGGATGATACCCTTCTTGTTCATGGGGTTAGGGTTCATGTCGTTGGTCATCTGATTTTGAGATGGGGATGGATTCATGGGGTTAGGGTTTTGCAGGGAGGTGGTTCTTTATTCTAGATTTTATATTCCCTATTTTGATTTTGCATCCCTGTCAATGTCGTTGCTTGATGTTTTGCGTTGTCATGTGGATGCCCTGTGGCAGCTCATCCATGGCCTTGTTTGTCATGCAGGTCATTGAGCAGCATCAGGAGGAGGAGCTCAAGCACGGGTACCACAAAATCAGGTTTTTGTCCATCTCCATCTCCCTCTCCCTCTGCTGCCAATCCTGTTATTTGTTCTTGATTATGGTCACCACTAAATCTAAAGCTCTGTAGTTGTTGTTCCCATGCTATCTAGGGTTTGTAGGTTCCCATTCATGTTTGGTTTCTATCCTGTGAGCTCCTGCCATGCTTTGGTTTACATATGGATGATCTAGTTCCATAGCTATGTTCCTGGGTTTGCTAAATTGGTCAGTGGCAGTGCTGATCTCTCGTTGCTTCCTATGGGACTCTGTTGTTCATATAGAAAGCTTTTTGCTCACTGTACTACTAGATTAGTTCATGTAGGTGTGATATATGCTCTCTGGGTTGGTCTAGTTAATTCATGGTGTTCATTACTAAATGTTTAAGTCCATCTGCCATTCATGTGAGCTTTATTCTATTGATTGGCTAGATGTGTTAGTTTGTTACTTTGTGCTACTTTTATGTAATGACACCAATTAACTTAGTTGAGTTATGTACATTGCTACCCCCTGCTTTATGTAGTCAAGATTTTAAGGGATGCTTCATATCTTTCCTGATTGATATATCACTGCTGTACCAGCAGCCCATCCTGATTGTTCAAGTAGAAGACTTCTTTTATGATGTGCCCATGGGGTTTGTAGCAGTGTTCTTCTTTTATGATATGTGCATGAAGCTTGTGTTCTTCTTTCCAGTGAACAAGAGAATGCTTAGTACTTATTGTGGTTTTGGAATTCCTGGTGTGTTAAGGCAGTATGACTAGTTTTAATATGTACTATATTGGTGCTAGATAATTTTGGGTGCTGTAATATACAAGGTTGATTCTAATTGTTGAAATGTCTAAATTTGTGTTCTTCTAGTCTGTAGCCATGTTTGGTGTGTAGAGGCAACATAATCAATAGTTGAGTATAGTTATTTCATCTGCTTTTGTACTTCTGCAAGTATAGTGGTTTCATGCTTTACCTGTGGCAACAACTAGTTATTTTGAAGGTCCTCATGATATACTCTTCTAAATTGCCTGCATAAGCATGATTTCAAGGCCTAGTATTATTGTTAACACTGCTTGCTTCTTTATTCATCAACTGTTGGGCAATCAATTGCTCTGGATGCATAAGCTTGCTTCCATTAGGGAAAACAGTTGAGTAATTCATTTGCTTATAGATGATTGCATGTACATGGATAAAATTGCAAGTTAAAACATAAAAGTAATTGTTGTAAATAGTTGTTTTTGCTAATCCACATTGCTGAAGTATAATTCGTGTGCACTGTATTTGTATACAACTATATATAATTGTAATACAGGTGAGTTATGTTCTTGTCTCTGGTACCACAACCTTAATTCACTTAGCTTGATGTAGTTTGCTTCACATATATTACTGCTAATGCATTGCTTCACATATATAGTTTGCATCAATTTAGTTGCTTGCTAGCATACATAGGGTTAGGGTTTGCATTAGCAGTACTACTAGCACTTTGCTTGCTTGTTGTGTACTTTATATGAGGCACTAGGAAGATTTCTTGATGTACATTACTACCTCCTGCTTGATGTAGTGAAGATATTAAGAGATGCTTCAGATCTTTCCAGTGTACATGCATGCTTGTTTAGTGCACTTACATGTTTGCTTAATTAATAACACTAGATCACTGTATTGTTGATCCATCAAGTTTGTTTCACATGTATTACATGTATGTGCACGATGGTCCAAATGCTTTCCTTTATTGATACAAGTGCATCATTTTATTTTATCCCTGTTGTATCTGATTGTTGTTTATTTTATTTTGCAAGCACCACCTCAAGATCATCCATGGCAAGGAGGACAAGGTCAAATATCAGGCCAACCGTTGGTATGCAACTTGCTCCTTCTGGTTATACTGTCAGTTTCATAAAATCTGTGTCTTAATATGCTAAGTGAAATGTATTGCTACAATCTGAATAAGCTGGCTTAATTGTGCCTGTGTGCTGTTAGTCTTCCTTACCTGAATAACTAGGATTAAATGATAATAAAATTTCAGAAGATATGTTTGGTTGTCTGTCCATGCATTCCAAACATTCACCTAATAGTTAGGTTTCCTTTATCATGCAAAGAAGAGCCTCTCACCGAGTACGAGAAGGTTAGGGCTAGAAATGTCATGAGAAACAATCGGATGTTCTAGTCCCTTGGCATCAGTGCAATAGCGTCGATGATTAGGAAAACAAAAGGTGTACAAGAAGGTAGAAGTGATGAGGTTCAAGAAGGTAGTGGAGTTATCAATGATGACCCAGAGTACAATCCTAAGGAGGATGAAGTTATTGATGGAGAGGAAGTGGATGATGTCGTAGTGAACAAGGCTGTTAAGGTGCAAACTCTGTCTTGCTTGGAGGGTTGGGGTTCTTTTATGCTATGTGTTTCCTTGTGCTCACATATTTCTCTTGTGATCTAATGCTTTTGTCCGTGCTGTTTATACGAGGCACTGAAGGAATCTAGGATGAAGAGGCCTGGTGTTAAGAAGACAGTCACCAAGAAGAACAAGACCTCAGAAACATCTGCTGCAATGTCTCCAGGAAGGGTGATGGCCCCAGCTCCAGGACAAAAAAGAGGATCCTGGAACCTGATGAACCTGCCCCTGATAGAGTCACAAGGCAGAAAGCAAAGATGGCGACTGCGACGGACCATCAGGAAAGTCTGTTGCGCATGGACTCTGAGACTTCGGTGCAAATGGGTGGTGAGTTGCCGCCCATGGATGAAGGAACCACTCTCGGCATGCATGGAAGTGGCACCGTCTTCCTAGATGAAAGAGGAACTATCTGCATTGATGAAGCAGGCACTGTCCACACAGACCTCAGCCCTGTTGCGCCTTCTATTGACAGGAATGTTGTCATCAATGAAGAAGAGCAGCAGCTTGTGCTTCAATCAGGCAAGTTGACCTTTGCAATGCTATCTTTTACTAGTGCATTTTCCAAATGGAATGATCATGTATGCTTTTGTCGATTCCTGCATTTGTCGATTTCTATTCTAATTTATGAGTTCAGTTTCATTTTCAGATGCAATGACTGCCAAGACTAGACCTAGAAAGGGCAAAGGGCTAGAGAGAATCACCAAGTCGCTTGGTAACAAGGTGCCTATCCAAATTGCCGAAGGGATGAAGCGTCCAGAGAAGCCTCTGCAGGTAGCAAAGCTTGCTTCTGAGTGTGGACTCGTTGCAAGAAGCCATCTTCCGGTTCTTTATCACTTCAATCTATACAAAAAAATGCTAGTCTATTGGAGAACTACATTGGGAAAGTTGTTGTAAGCTACTTGTTTCATAGTTAATGTGCTATCTATTTTCTGTTACACCTATGCATGATCACTAATATTGTTCCTACCTTGTTTGCTGTCTTGGTAGGCAAATTTTGAGATGAACACGAACTCGGAGACCATCAAGACCGCGTGCAAAGATATTCTGCAGAAAAATTCAAAGAACAGACGCCATCAGATCAAGAAGAAGTATTTTGATACCGTAGCCACAAACAAAGTCAGCATTAAGTCTCGGGTGCCAGATCTGATGGATGGTGAATGGCAAGCTCTGGTGGAGATGTGGTCTACCCCAAGACACAAGGTTTATCTCTGCTTTGTTTGATGCTTTATGTTCTGCACATGATAGGCTAGTGCTAGATCATGCTGACAGTATGCTTTTTTGTAGGAAACCTATGTGTCGAACAAGATGAATCGAGAAAAAGTCGTGTACAATCAGAGAACTGGTTCCAAGCACTACACAACACACATTTTTGCCACTGTGAGAACTTTTCTCTAGAGACCTTACCGTTTGATCCTCATTGAATAACATTTCTGATTCTTGCTGAATAATATTTTGATTTTTGTTGAAAACCATTTCACAAAGAAGAGCGTAAGGGTGAGGAGCTATCTGCTATTGACTTGTTTAAGGCCATGCACAACAGCAACAAGCACGGGTTTTCGGAGCCAGTCAAGACTACTATAGTAAGTCACTCCATGCTTTGTTGAAACCTCAGCCCTGTTTGATTCACAGCCAGCTTTGATGCTGTTTGATGTTGTTTGATGCTTTGATGCTGTTTGATTAGGAGCCAGTCAAGAACACACGCTATGTTCCATGCTTTGATGTTGTTTGATAGTTCAACAAAGATATTAGAACTTGTTGTAGCTATTTGTTGCATTTTTTATGATATGATGAATTTTGATCTGAATGTTGTTTGATGATCGGCTCACTCGAGAAGCCATCTTATATAAAACCACCATTCTAGGCTTAATGAAGCGATCATATTGTTTCAATTGCATGTCTCCAGGTCACTAGTCATCATCTTCTTGTATAGATTTTGTGTGCTAGTTTGGTTACTTCAAATAATCCATTTTTGTGTGCTGGTTTGGTTTGCAAAATGTGAAATAGATCTCCCACTAATGCCTATCATTTTCCTCCATATGCTAGCTTGAAATGGAAAAAATGAAGGACGCGCCGGTACTAGAAGGTGAAGAGCCAAAGTCTGCTATTCAAATTGTCAAAGAAGTGCTCAAGACTGAGGTTAAGCAAAGCACATTCCTCGGGAATGTTGGGCTCCAGTCATCTAGGAACAACTCTGGCAAAGCAACTGCTGAAGTGGTTGCTCATGTTCGTGACCTTGAGCAGAAGCTGGAGAGGTCCGAGCTTCAAGCTGAAGTGATGCAAGAAGAATTGGTGGCAATCAAGATGAAGGCAGAAGAATCTGAAGCTGCACGCGACAAGGAACTTGAGTTGCTGCGCAAGAAGTCTCAAGAGCAGGAAGAGAAGTTAGCCCACTTGATGGCTCTCTTTGGAGCTAAAGCAGTTTGATGGCTTTGCAGTTTCCCTTTGAACATGTCATAGTAGGTCGTGAACTTATGTCGTAGTAGGTCATGAACTTATGCAGTTTGTTGCATTTTGCACTTAGCAAGTGAACCTGGGAGCACTTGTGAACCTGGGAGCACATGTGAAGTTACTTGCTGTGATGGTTGTGAAGTTATGCACATGTTGTTGAACATGTGAAGTTACTTGCTGTGATGGCTGTAAAGTTTTGCAAGCTGTGAAGTCACTTGCTGTGAAGCTATGCATTTTCTGAATTATTTGAGTTTTGTTTGGATCATAGAATATCATTTTGATTAATTGGGCTCTAAACTTAGTTGGACTACAAAAAGGTCGAGGCCCAAACAAGAATTAGACTAAAAAGGCTTGGGCCTATAACAAGAATTGACTGTAAATTTTTTTGTAAAAGGCTGCATAACAGAAAATAAAAAGGCCAAGGCCCAAATTCAAACTAGACTAAAAAGGCTGTGGCCCAAAACAATAGTGGACTTTAAAAAAATTCATCAGAAAAAGGCTCCATCCCCAGAAAATAAAAGGCCAAATTCTTGGGCCAAGCCCATGCAGATAAGCAAAATAAAGAGAAAAAACATTAAATGGGCTGAATTATTGGGCTTGGCCCATGTAGACGGCTGAAATGGACCGGGCAGATTCGGTTTTATGACTTTTTCATTTGGTCATAATTCTGCCACGTCAGTTTGCCACGGTGTATCTGAGATGTTGTGGTCGGATTGCTAGTGACTAAAATAATTAGTCATTAAATCTACGACCTTTTTTCGTCATAAAGGTCTACAACCATTCTAGAAGAAAGGTCACAAATGTCAGTTTACGACGGTCAGCTTTTGACATGGTTTTGGTCACAAAAAGGTCACAAATGGAAACTATGACCATTCAGTGACCAATAGTGGTGGTCACAAGTTGACATATTTCTTGTAGTGTATGTCGCTGTCTCGATCGCGCCGTCGATCGCCCCTGGCCCGCCGCCCGTCGTCGCGCCGTCCCCCTCGCGTCGCTGTCTCGTGCCGCCGCCCGTACGCCGCTGCCCCCCGCTCGTACACACACACTACACACACATACACTACACACACACACATACACACTACACACACACATATTTTTTTCCTTATTTTCTGTTTTCTATTGTTTAGATTAATGTTAGATAAATTACGTAGATAAAAATGTTAGAATGTTAATGTTAGATGAATTAGATAGAAAAGTTGTTAAATATTAATGTCAATTGTTAGCTAGATGAATTAGCTAGATATTAATTAGGTATATATATGAGATTTGAACTAGTTCAATTAATATAACTAGTTTATTTTTAGTAAGAAAATTAATAGAACTAGTTTATTTTTAGTAAGAAAATTTAGGATATGAGATTATTTGAGCTAGTTGAATTAATAGAACTAGTTTATTTTTAGTAAGAAAATTTAGGATATGAGATTATTTGAGCTAGCTGAATTAATAGAACTAGTTTATTTTTAGTAAGAAAATTTAGGTATATGAGATTTGATGATCTAATTAAAATATTACTATATATAGCTACTTTATATATTTTAGTAAGTAAATTAATAGAAGTAGTTTGTTTTTAGTAAATTCCTAGTTGAATTAGTTGAATTAATAGAACTAGTTTATTTTAGTAAGAAAATTAATAGAACGAGTTTATTTTTAGTAAATGCTTAGTTGAATTAGTTGAATTTACATAACTAGTTGAATTAATAGAAGTAGTTGAATTAGTTGAATTAATAGAATTAGTAAGTGTTTAATATTTCACCTATATGAACATAGGAAATGTCGTCTGACGATGAAATTTTTTTCATTATGTGCGAATACTGTGAAGACCAGCGCGGCATGTGCGGCAGAAATTTCCTTGTTGATGATAGGCGATTCAGCATCAAGCTGGATGAGACCTTCGAATTCGATACAGTAAGTCACAAGAACAAGTCTTTTTTCATAATTAAGCATGACTTATATATGCTTCATTTGCTTCATTTGCTTCAACTTATAATTTTTAATTTTCACTATTCTACTAGCACATCCCCTGCCATGCAAGAATTTTTGTCTTGGATAAGATAGGTTTTAGTGCTATGGAAACTATGGAGGTAAAGAGAGTTTACCTGAAAATCGAGCATGGTTATACTTTCAACGTCAAAGTATACAATGCAGACACACACATCTATTTTGAATTCAAAACTTGGCAAGCACTATGCAAGGCTTATGCATTTGAGTCTGATATGGTTATCATCTTTGATATTCATCCGGAAGATGATATTGAAGGTAATAGAGACATCTGGGTCGATGTGCAGACGCCTCCAGTTCTACCATTATGTGAGTTTCTCAACCATATTGATGTCTTTGATATTGTTTATTCAAAAATAGTTGACAACTAATTTTTATTGACAGTTTATTTCCATTCAAGCAAACATGTCCGGCGCTTGGTAGATAGGACCTACTACTGTCCCGGAGCTGAACTAAACTGTCAGGAGATAAGTCATTATATTTCATGGCTTGAGGATGTTCATACTGTCAAGACAAATTTTCTTCCTGCACTTAGAAATGTTAGTACTCAAAATGCGTGACCAATAGTGATCGTATTGAACTACGGTCACATCTATTTAGGAATGATGGTAAGATTTTTACTATTTGTCCTTAGTGCATCTTTTGCATACATAATTTTTTTGCTAAACTTTTATTGCTAAGTATATTAATCACTATACGATGTTATTTTACAGAGACTCTAGATGACAGTTGTGCCTCAGTGGATTGAGACTAAAAGTCGCATGTCAATTGTTAGCTTACGGCAAAGATATCCTACATTGCACATGTGTGCATTCAGGATTTCTGAAAGCGATGAATGCTTAATAGTGAAAGATTGGAGCAAAATTGTTAATGATCGCAGAGAAGTACTAGGGGGCAGCAATGAGAAGCACAACCCACGATTAGGACATAGGTTCATCTGCATGCTTCAGTATGATGAATCAGGAGAGCTATACATGTTCTATGCTATTTTACCTGAGAGAGAGCAGTAGGAGTGATTTAGCTAGTTCATGCTCTTAGTACTTGTCCTCTCATGTCCGTGTTCTTCATCCTGAACTTAATCTCAAAGAGTGATTTGCTTTTGTGGTGTTATGAACGCTTATAATATCATGACCATGTTGAACTCGATGATATCTTTGCTTCTGGTACAAGTGAATGTTTCTTCTTTAAGCTAGTGTTGGTGGTGATTAGATAGCAGTAATGACTATGATGATTAAATAGTGGTAATGATGACTATGATGATTTTTAGCTAGCTAGTATATACTGTTGTTGATGATATGATGCAAGAGTTTTTATATTAATATGATGATGATGAGTTATTATATCATTTATGAAAGAAACCGCAGATTAGTTTCAGCTGGATGGATCCTAGCTAAGTGATCAAGTATATGCCATATCCATATTATACTTGATCACCTAATTTATGTGATCAAGTATAATATGGATATGGCATATACTTGATCACTTAGCTAGGATCCACATGCATCCAGTCGAAACTAATCTGCGGTACTTTCACCTAATGATTTAACAACTCGTTATATTGTATAACAATCACTAAATTAAATTAAAAACACAAAACTAAAGGAAAAATAAAACCGAAACACGCCCAAACATTTAGTACCGGTTGATGTTACCAACCGGTACTAATGTCCTACACGCACCAAGGCCTGGCTCGTGCCACGTGGTGGCACTTTAGCGCTGGTTCATGATGAACCGGTACTAAGGGGGGGGGGACCTTTAGTCCTCACTCTTTAGGGCCGGTTGCCGAACCGGCACTAAAGGCCGTTACGAACCGGCGCTAAAGCCTGGTTCTGCACTAGTGTTCATGAGTCATTTTATGGACCCAACCTGGCCATTTACAGCCAAAGCCTCTAATAAGTTCCAACAGCTCAACAAGGAAATCTAGATTTGCTCTATCAAAAGCTTTCTCATAATTAGTTCAAGCACTACTCCTTTGTCATGGGATTTAGCCTTGAGTGGATGGCTTCATGAGCTGTTACACACTCTCTAATATATAGCACCCTTAATGAAGCAGACTGCTTACTACTTACTAGCTAGAGATAAGCCTATCCATGATTAGGGTAAGCCTATTGGTACAAACTTCAGTGAAAACTTTAGAAAAACATTAACTGATGGCACGGAATGTTTTTCATGGTTGTAGCACCTGTCTCGGACCAGAGTTAGGAAAGGAAGAACCTGGTGTGGTTCTGTGTGTATGAGACACAAATGTATAATGTACAAGAAAATGTTGCCGAATTCTTTCTTAGAGAAATCATACAAAACACATGCTGAATTTCATTAATAAAAAATGAGCAAGACCAGGAGGTGAACTGTGATACTCCCTTGGATTCAAACTAATTGATACAGTTTTAGTACAACATTGTAATTTAAATCGGTGGGAGTAGTACATTTGGCGGGATAGCGTTATGTGCACAGTAAAAATATTTGTAATCGTTCTCAATGCTTTTTTTTGTATTATCTTTGTGATGTGAATGAATTTGTGCTCGCTGCTGCCACTTTGTGCTGTTTTGTACATCATCGTTGGAGAGGTGTGTTCGGGCAAGCCTAGCTAAACCTCGAAATATATTCCTAGAAAAAAATATCAAAGACTATTCTTTGACATAACCTCACGTCGCAGACGGCTGCCCTCTCAAAACTATACGTGGTTAATTTTATACCTCGGATTTGTATACGAGTTAGTATACGGTTTCGAACAAGAGTCATGATATTTTGTTATTATAACATGCATGACAGTTGCATGTAGGAGTATTATGTATTGTGCAAGAAAGAGAAGTCTTACAGGGTGAATACACGATCAGAACAGAGTTCTGGTATTATTGGATAAACATAACTGTGCAATCTGTACGTACGCGTACATACATACATGCACACATATACGAGTAGTTACTACGTGTAGGCAAGTAGCAACATCCGTAGGTAGCATATGGCACTTAGTTGCGGACCTCCGCCCGATACATGGGCTCCGGGATCTCGTTGGGGCTTGCGCAGCAGCGGCAGCCACCATGCCCGTGCCCGCAGCACTGGTACCGGCAGCCGCTGCCGCCGCCGCCACCTCCGCCGCCACCGTGGCCAGGATACCCGCCACCGCCGCTGCCGCCGCCCCCGTGGCCAGGGTAACCGCCGCCGCCGCCGCCGCCCCCCCCCTGGCCAGGGTACCCACCGCCTCCGCCACCGCCATGGTTACCACCGCCTCCGCCGCCGCGGCCGTGGTAACCCTGAACACCGGCCTTAGTCTCTTCCTTCTTGGCCTCTGCATGAATAAAAACGGTATGCATAAAAACGGTATGCATGTGATTAGTAGCAGTAGCAACAGGTTAGTTAGCCTAATGACGCGCTGCTAGCTTAGCTCACGAGTTTGTTCAGCTGTGGCCACGAGGAAAGCCGCAGCAAGCAGGACAGCAAACACAACGAGACCCTTGGACGCCATGCTTGACACCCTCGTCGACCGATTGAGCAGTAAGTACTTTCTAGTAGCTAGTAGCTAGCTTGTGTGATGGATGAGAAATATACCCATGAAGACGAAGCCAATTTATAGGCAGGAGAGGCCAATGGAGGTATGATAGGATAGGAGGAGCTGTGACCAAGTTGAGGCTGCGCTCTCGGCTCTCCTCTCCTCCATGAATCCATGCATGGTTGTCGGCAACATGTAACACTACGTGGACGTGCGAAGGGCCCCGTTGGTGGGACACGAGCGCGCGGTACCGGTTGGGAGATGGACGGCATGCATTATTGCCTTGTGGACACCTCGCGCAGGAGTGAGGAAACGCGACAAAGTTCGACCCGGCGTAAATGCATGCACGCATCGATCAGCTCCGGTAGATATTATCATACCATTGTGACACGGGTGCATGAATGTAGCTGCACATCCAAATCGATCGGATAGAATGCACATGTCTTCTTCTGAATTTGGAGAGCTGTACAGTGGAGATCGTTGAAACGTGTATGGTCGTTCTCGAAGGTAACGTGGTGGCTCTTAGAACCGGCCATGTACCATGTATTTTTTTTAATGATTTGATTGTTCACCATGCTTGCCATTGCTATCATTTTTTCTTCATATTTTCATCTTCAGAAACAAATTTCATGTGGGTATAGCTCCGGACTTGATTGATAATGGGGTTAATGTTTGTCAATATGCGGATGACACGGTGTTAATTACTGTTCATGACCCTGAGAAAGCTTAAAACATTAAGTTGTTGCTGTTATGTTTTTGATGTTTTTTTTCTATTTGGGCAGATAATAGTGTTACTGAATTTTATGCTGATATGTTCCTTGCCTATGAAATATTTAGGGGTTCCTGTTATTTTTTTTCCTGAGCTTAAGACTATTGACTGTGATTTCCTGCTAGCTAAGATGTTGAAAAGGTTGGACATTTGGACAGGTGGCATCCTTATGGAGGGTAGACTTATTCTCATCAATTCTAGCTTGGCTGGCGTCCCTTTCTTATTTCATGTATATGTTCATGCTGAATAATACTTCGTTAAAGAAACTGGACAAACCTAGGAGGAAATTCTTTTGGGAAGGTGGGAGTTTAAAGAAAAAAATATCATATGGTTAAATGGAAAGTGATTTATAGATCTAAGAGTAAGGAGGGACTACGTGTTACTGTCTTGAGAAAGCAAAACACCAACCAGTTAATTAACTGGTGGTGGAAATTAGAGAAAAATACTGAGTTGTGCCAGTCTATTGTTAGAGCCAAATATTTTCAGAATAAAACGGTGGCTTCAGTGAAACCTAGATTTTCAGATTCTTCTTATTGGAAATACATTATGAAGGTTAAAGATGTGTACAAGTGTAGAAAAGTGACATTAACAGTGGCAAACCTCATACATTTTTGACATGACGCCTGGCTAAGAGCATCTCTAGCAGACCCCGCATCCCGCCGACCCGCAAAACGCGTTTGCAGTTCGCGGAAAAATGGTTTTGCGGGCCGGCGCAGACGGCCGCAGAGGCAGACCCCTCAAAACGGACCCGTATAAAAGGATATTCGCGGAATATGCTCTTTTACGGGTCGGCTTTGCGGGGTCTGGTCTGGCGCCGCTCCCGCCGGCCCGCAAATCCTAAATTTGCACCTCAATTTGACACAACATAATGCATTTTTTTGCTTTTCCAACAACATTGGATACATAGGAAATCACCAAATCTTTGCTAGAATAGCAAGACCAAAAAAAACAAGAGCCACAATTATGCATTTTAGAAGATTTTCAACTTCCATAACTGCTCCCATTAGTTGGATTAATATCTTCTCCATGCATTCATTGTTGATCTGTGCATTCTTGATTTTGTATTCTTTATTCTTCATCTTTGGTTCTAAAGAAGTAGACGTTGCTTCCCCTCTAGTTGCACATGCAACCGCTGCATTGCCTTCGATTCTACTAAGGAGTGCACGAACGTCTATTAAGTTTCTTTCTATCAATAAATCAGTGTCCCAAAACCAAAATGAGCATCCATCTTCCTACACACATGATGATGTTCGACATGAGCTATCGCAATTGCACCAAAGAATGCGGTGCCAAAGCCGAATGTAAACAACACGTACCCCATCATTTTCGCATTAGAAGAACACCCATCCGGGGTGCTTCGGCGTGCCCGAAATTAGCCGCAGCACTGTCCATGTGCAGTCGTCGCACTGTATGAGCGGCATCGGCGAGCCACAGAGCCTCTGCACGAGTGCTGAGCCCGGCTGAATCCGTGCCTGCAAACCATCGGCGGCAGCGACAGGACGAACCTGTACCTGCATGCGGCGATTGGACTTTGTCGGGGCTGCGCGAGATGCTCACCGACCATTCTATTGCTTGGCGCAGCCACCGGTGGTCGGAAAAGCCAAATCCGGCCGCCCGTGATGAAGGACCGCAGATCCGCAACTTTCCGGCCCGCCGACACAGGAGGGTGGGGGGAGGGCAACCTCGTGCGTGTGGCGGCCTTTCAGCATGCTCCTGCCGGCTACTTCCGCTGGAATCGTGGGCGGCGGCCTGGCAGCGGGGCGAGGGGGAGAGGGGAGGTGGTTGGTGGGGAAAAGCATGGGCTGAAATGTCCTCCCCACCAACCTCTCCCTCTATATGCAGGGCACCGATAGGCCGGGGAGGGGGGGGCTGCGTATTCGCGGGTTGGGGTGAAGATTTTGGCGCGCCCCTAAAAACTTTTTGTAGGCCGACCGCGTTTGCGTGGTCTGTTCGGGCGGGATTTTCCGCACTGACCGGCATTTTGGCAATTATTTTGCGGGTCGGGGCTTTTTGCGGGGTCTGCTAGAGATGCTCTAAGGGGGTCCCTCTAGTGGATCTGTTCCTCAGCTTCACGACATTTTGCTTAGGCATGTACTTCTGCTGAGGCCGATGGTAAGAATTTTTTTACTGGACTTTCATAGCATAGTGAGCCTGGAGCAGCGGAATTAGCGGTGTGGAATCCTCCATACGGTAGGTGAAAATTCTCTAACAAATGTCTCTGATTGTGTTAATTGGTCTTTGCGAAATCTGGCAAGTATTCCACCAAACTGGTTACCAATACCTTGAGAAAGATGTTGCTGGAGCTAGTAATAAGTAGATTTGGGAAGCTCATGATCCTCTTAACGTTAAAATATTCATGTCGCAATTATATCGTAACGCCATCTTAATGTGGGATAATACGATAAAAAAAAGGAAATGGTCAGGAAATCTTGTTTTTTTTGGTGATTCGAATGAATCAACTAATCATTTTTCTTCCACTCGTGGTGCTGCTCGCTCTGTTTGGGGTACAATTGGGAAGCTCTTTGGGGCAAAATGTTGTCTCAACTCTCTCTAGCAAGCGATGGCCTAGCTTTTATGCTTTTGTTCCTGGAAAAGAGAAATATTATATGTTGCGTATCTCGGCTGTTTGCTTGGGGATTTGGGTTACCTAGAACAAAGTGACATTCGATGGCCATGTTATGCAAATTACTATCGAGCTTGTTTTGACTATTTGTTTTATTTTACACTAACACTAGTACAGAAACAACCTTTGGAGGTGGTTTTGTTCATGGGCTGCCGGCAGTTCCTTGTACCGCCTCAAAGCTTGTGTCCACCGGAGGCAGTTTCCAGAAGCGAGTGCGAAACACTAACCGCTTATAATACTTTCAACCACGTATGCAGTTTCCCCTTAAGAACCGTCTCCATTTTATCTTTAGGGTTCTCTATTTCATTTCATTTTGGACCCAGCCCAAAACCAAAATTCACATAAACTACTAGTCAACCGCAAACTATTCCATAAAATATCACATGACTTAACATACAACACCACTTACAAAATGAAACAGGTTCTATAAGACACAACAAAGTAAAGTCTTAAACATCACACAAATCCCAACACACTAGTAGAAAACGTGGCATTTGTCCCGGTTGGTGAGGGCCTTTTGTCCCGGTTCTTGAACCGGGACTAAAGGGTCGTTACTAATGCCTCCCCCCTTTAGTCCCGGTTCTAACACGAACCGGGACAGATGTGCCTCCACGTGGCCGGTGCGCCGAGCCCAGGCAGGAGGGCCTTTGGTCCCGGTTGGTGGCACCAACCGGGACCAAAAGGCATCCATGCGTCAGCATTTCAGTGGCTGGGGTTTTTGTTTTTTG
>NC_041383.1:753512732-753517141 GCF_002162155.2 Triticum dicoccoides | reverse complement strand
GGGGGTTGGGGGTTTTGGTGGGTTAATTTAGGTGTTTCATATGTTGTGTTAGCTAGCTAATTAATAGTGAGAAGTGTCCTCTTTTATGTCCGTGCTTGGTTGACGATACGTACTATACATAGAGAGGCCCTCGACACGCTAGCTAGTAAGAAAATGAAGGGAACCATTAAGTATAGAAGTTCGTCATGCATATCGAGAGAAGTGATCGATCGACCTCTCCTTCTCAGAGAGATTGGTCGAACAACAAGTTTTCGTATTATCTATCCGACGCTATTGGCTACATACATATACAATATGTAAGATCTCTTACAATCCGCTAGCAATTGAAATCAACTTCCACATGGTATTCTCCGGCTTTATTGATGACGTGGTCAAGAAAGAATCCCGCCAATTCCTCTTGAATTGCTTTCATGCGATCTTGTTCTAGGAGTTCATTCCGCATCTGCCACGTCTAATTTGAAGAAGGGGGTTAATTAATACATATATATGAATGAAACTCAACAGAAATGATGGTGTAATAAAATGAAATTGTGAATATTATTGCTTACGCACTTCATATTGTCTTTTAGAGTAGCCCCACTTATTTTTCAAAGTCGCGTTGTAGATGAACTCGCACACGTAGTACCCATAGAAATTATTCCCTTGTTCCTGCCACGAGCACTTTACGAGAAATAGAGGTCAATCAAACTGATAATGAAGCATTATAAATGGCATTGATGAAAGTATAGCTATAGAATCAACGGGAGATGCGCGCAACTAGCTAGCCAGTAGTACTTACTTTCGGGTTTGTATATCGCAGCTCCTTCGGCAGTCCCGGAGCTTCTGCGGTGAACTGTTTCCAAACCCTGCAAGACAAAGAAAATAATTATTATTACTTGAGATATCAGGAAATGAACAAAAAGTTGCCGATATGGTGCGATAATGATCGATTGAACTTATTTGTTGAGCATTTTAGTCATGTTCGCATAGGTTTCGGGATCTTTTTGTCTCGAGTCTAAGACGGTTGCTAGTCCCCGCTCAAGCTTAATCTCCAGAAGAACATAGTGGAAGCTGCGCATGCATGCATAACTCATCAATTACATTACTATAACCTCGCTTGAGTAATAAGGGAAACCGAATATGCACACGGCAGTAACACTCACTCAAAGTTGTAAGGAAAGAGTATGGTATCTTTGTTTTGATTTTTGATCAACGATTGTAGCAAGTTGGCCTCGGCCTCTTCGGCGTGCTTTTTAACCTGAATTTCATCTATGATATTTGTGTTAATGAACCCAATATCATATATTTCTTGTTTTCTGCACTCGACGATCTTCAATCTGCATAATATAGTGAGGATAATTAATTATAAATACATGCAATGAAAGAGCTGAGCTATATATAGAGACTTAATGACAGAAATAGTACTTACAGACAGTAGCAAAAGACCGTTAATTTATCGAGGGCCTTTTGATTGAAGAACTCGAAGAACTCCTGAACAGGCAACAGATCAGTTCCAACGAGGTCGTGCTCCTCTTTAATGTTCAGATACAAAGTATTCGTCCCCCAGACTCTCTGTAGGTTTTCATGTACCAATTATGGAATCTTCGCATCATCGTTGTTAGAGATTTTTCATCTTTGACGAGAGGCTTCCCGTACTCGTATCTGTGCTCGTCCACCTCCATGAAATCAGGAAGTTGATCGTCAGGCAGGTAATCTGCAAGATTGCCATAACCGGCCACCGTCCCCGGAGCATTAGCAACGATGTCGCCGCTAGACACATTGAGCGGGGGGCACGATTGATTTGCTTGTTCGCCGAGCTGGGCAATTTTTTTTGCAGCTGCTCGTTCTTTTGACCTTTGATGTCTGACAGTACTTCCCGACCGCTCCGCTTCGAGATATGTCTGTTCAGTAATGCGATCATAGTTGGTTCTCGGCGGAGACTTTGGTGGTTTCCTCAGGGCATCGATAGTGCGCTTTGCTTTCACCGGATGTACCTTCTCCTCCGGAGGTGGATGTCTCTTTTCTTTCAACCCTTCAAAGAAGTCGTCCACTTCGGCCCGCATGATCTTCGCGTTTTCCTCCTTGGTCCTCTCGTACGGTAACTTCTCTAGAGGCTTGAGAGAAGGACCGTATCTGTATTGCCTCCCGCCTCTGCTGGCTGTACCGCTAGATGCCGGAGCAGACAGAGCAGCTGCGGCGTCTATCTTCTTTTGTGCTTGCTTACGAGGTGGAGGAGAAGGACTATGACGCGCCGGAGCAGCCGGGGCGGCGGCGGGTCTCTTTTGCCCTTGCTGGCGAGGCGGAGGAGGAGGAGGCTGCTGGCTGCTCGGGCACGCTGGCGCAGGCGGAGAAGGAGGCGGAGTGCCGCCACGCGCCGGAGAAGGAGGCTGAGTGCCCTGATCGTCACTCGCCGGAGGAGGAGGTGGTGGAGGAGGCGGAGTGCCCTGACTCGCCGGAGGAGGAGGAGGAGGCGTCCAGTTCGGAAGCTTGATGAACTCCTTCCGCCATAGGCATGGAGTCTTCAGAGCAGAACTCAGCCGAGTCTCCCCTTCACCGGTAGGGTGGTCAAGCTGGAGGTCCTCAAATCCCTCCGTTATCTCGTCCACCGTCACCCTAGCATATCCTTCTGGAATCGGACGACAGTGAAAAGTTGTGCCGGATTCAGAAGGTCGAACTTGGCCGACAGCCACCTTGACTTTTAAGTTCTGCCATTGCATCATAAGGTGGCAATTTTTAGCCTCCGTGATAAAATCCACGGGGTAGCTAGCAGGAGCTGTCAAGACATGCTCCGGCTGAAGCAGCTCGGTGGAAGCCACGCTGCTTCTCCACTGATGGCGGGGTAGCTTCGGGGGAAGCTTCGGCAGGTCATTTGCTGCGGTCTGCTTCTCGTTCCTCTAGCCCTTGTACCCTTCGTGTAGTGCCTGCAGTTGGCTCTGCTCCAGTTTCTTCCTCCTCTCCTGGGTTTTGTAACCCCCTGCGTCCGGAAAACCAACCTTCCACGGAATGGAACCTGGCGTGCCTCGTGTCCGTCCAGGGTGCTCAGGATTCCCGAGGGCCATTGTGAGCTCGTCCTTCTCCCTGTCTGGAACGAACGTCCCTTGCTGCGCTGCATCGATATAGTGCCGAAGCCTGTTGACTGGTATTTTCAATTGCTCGTCCGTCCAACGGCACTTCCCTGATACAGGGTCCAAGGTTCCGCCAGCCCCGAAGAACCAAGTCCGGCAACGGTCTGGCCAGTTCATTGTCTCTGGTTTGATCCCTTTATCAAGCAGATCATTCTCAGCCTTGGACCACTTAGGCCGGGCTTTGAGGTAGCCACCTGACCCTGTGCGATGCTGAAACTTCTTCTTCACAGCATTTTGCTTGTTTGTCACCGACATCTTCTTACTCTTTTCCGATGTCTTGTGGGCCACAAATGCGAGCCAGTGATCTCTGATCTTCTCATATTTGCCGATGAATTTTGGTGTCTCTTCTTTGTCAACAAACTTGTTCAGCTCTTTCCTCCACCTCCTGAATAGGCCTACCATCTTCTTAAGAGCACAAGACTTGATTAATTTCTCTTTAACTGGCTTCTCCGGATCCTCCTCTAGCGGTAGGGTGAAATTTGCCTTCAGGTCAGTCCAAAGATCATCTTTCTGCATATCATTAACATAAGACACCTCAGGGTCTTCCTCCTTAGGCTTATACCATTGGTGGATGCTGATCGGGATCTTGTCCCTAACAAGAACCCCGCACTGAGCAGCAAATGTGTTCTTTGTCCGGATGGGTTCAATCGGTTCGCCATCGCGCGCGATTGCTGTGATCTCAAACCTTTCATCCGAGCTCAACTTTTTCTTCGGGCCTCGTCTCCTTATCGAAGTTGTGCTCGATCCGGAGGGCTAGAAAAAAGAAGAAAGACGAGAATTAATATGTGTACATATACCAAAACAATGAATGCATCAATTAGCTAGTCAGCACAGGCTTAACTAATATATATACCTAGCCAGACTCGGTTCGGTCACTGGAGCCGTCATCACGGTCTCCTTCTTGCACCGTCATTGGGTCACCGGAGCCGTCCTCATGGTCTCCTTCTTGCACCGGCATTGGGTCAAAGGAGCCATCATATTCATAGCCTGCTTCTTCACGCTGTCCTTCCAGACCATAGGTGTCGTTCAGAAACGATAAGACGGCATCACTTCGTTCTGCGATTATCTCCCCCAACATCGCTTCTTTTGCTTCGTCTCGGGGGGTGTCTATAGTTTCTACAAATATTTACAACATGGCAATTATTATTCAAACATGACAGATATGGAATCATATTAATTAGTGGCCTCGACGCTGCTTCTCTAGGGTTTGGGGTGGCCTCGACAACGCTTCAAGGGGGTAATATCGACAACGACGAGATACATACATGGGAAAATAAATGTTACCGGGGAGGGGGTATATCAACC
>NC_041383.1:753511854-753512531 GCF_002162155.2 Triticum dicoccoides | reverse complement strand
TATCAGGAGGGGGTATATCGCTCCCCCCCCCCACGTGTTGAAGTTATCAGGAGGGGTTTATATCGACAACGACGACATACGTACATGGAAAAATAATATTATCGGGGAGGGGGTATATCGACCCCCCCACTTGTTGAAGTTATCGGGAGTTTATATCGACACGACATACGTACATGGGAAAATAATATTATTAGGGAGGGGGTATATCAACCCCCCCCTCATGTTGAAGTTATCGGGAGGGGTATATCGACGACGATAGAGGAGAAGATCGAAGAAAAAAAGAAAAAGAAAAAAGGAGAAGAAGAAAGGAATAGAGGGAGAAGAAGAAAGAATAGAATAATTCTATTTTTTCTTCTTCTCCCTCTATTCCTTTCTTCTTCTCCTCTTCTTTTTTCCTCTTCTTATTTATTTCTCCTCTTCTTCCTCTCCTCTTCTGCTCCTTTCTTCCTCTCCTTATTTTCCTTTTTCCTCTCCTTCTTTTTCTTCTTCTTCTTCCTTCTTCCTTCTTCCTCTTTTCTTCCTTTTCCTTATTTTACTTTTTCCTCTACACTAACCTAAAATGCACTAACCTCAAATCGATATCTACTAACAACCTAAATAAAAAATTAATACATATATGCAAAAACATATATAAAAAAAATGCTATGAACATTATATTCATACATACATAGCCACAT
>NC_041383.1:753494689-753510478 GCF_002162155.2 Triticum dicoccoides | reverse complement strand
TTTTTTTCCAGTTTTTTTGTTTTGTTTTCTGCATTATTTATTTTCTTTTGTTTTTTGCTTTATTTTTTAATTCTTTTTTGCTTTTAGTTTTAGAAAAATTATAAACTTTCTGTTAGTGCCATTAGTTTTCAAATTTGAAAACACTTTTTTGCTTTGTTGTTTTCTTTGTTGCTTTATTTTTTTATTTTGTTTCTACTTACAACAAAATACTTATTGTTGCTATTTTTATTATGTTCCAGTTTTTTTGTTTTGTTTTCTGTATTATTTATTGTCTTTTGTTTTTTGCTATATTTTTAGTTCTTTTTGCTTTTAGGTCAGCATATTATAAACTTTCTGTTAGTGCCATTAGTTTACAAATTTGAATAGTTAAAATTTGAATTCTTTGAAATTTGTGTGAATCACAAGTTTGTGATTAACTTTACTAAAAAAATGAACATAGATGCGCCTATAGAGAAAATTCAACCTAAATTCATAATAAATTTCCATGAATTTCAGAGAAATTCACTATGAATTTAGGTCAAATTCCCTGTATAGGGGCATCTATTTTCACTTTGAGAGGAGCTCAACAAGGCAGAGAGGGATGGGCTTATAAACTGGTGTGAGCGCCCTTCGGTTGGCGAGGTGGGACTAAACTCTGAGCGCAACGAGGACCAACCCTTTAGTCCCGGTTTGTGGCACAAACCGGGACTAATGGTCATGGGCCAGGGGCGAGGCGCATTGGTCCTGGTTCGTGCGTGGAACCGGGACCAAAAGGTCCAGATGAACCGGGACAATGGCCCACGTGGCTGCCCCCTTGAGAGTGTTCTTGGTGAGAACATAGTTGACAAGGAGCGAACCGGGATTAATGGTATTACGAGGGCCGAACCATAAGACATTAAAGCA
The DNA here is from genome assembly GCF_002162155.2 of Triticum dicoccoides. Classification (NCBI taxonomy): domain Eukaryota; kingdom Viridiplantae; phylum Streptophyta; class Magnoliopsida; order Poales; family Poaceae; genus Triticum; species Triticum dicoccoides. Next base: position 753,509,596 of record NC_041383.1, on the reverse strand, counting down.
TTTCAAATGAACTCTGAAAAAGTTGAAAGTTGGAATGGTATCATATTTTCACCCACATAGCATGTGCATGTACAAAACGGACAATGGTTTCATACTCGTCTGTTACAAAGTTGGCATGGTATCATCATAATAGTTGCGGGAGAAAGTCTTCACTTTTTCTTCGCAAGTGTCATTTGCTTATTGTGCCGTAACCATGGATAATCTTCATCGTTTATCAGGATGCTGGGGTCAGCCTTGACTTTGAAGGGAGGAATTTCATGAAACTTTTCATAATCTTCAGACATGTCTGTCTTGCCCTCCACTCCCATGATGTCCCTTTTTCCTGAAAGAACTATGTGGCGCTTTGGCTCATCGTATGATGTATTCGCTTCCTTATCTTTTCTTTTTCTCGGTCTGGTAGACATGTCCTTCACATAGATAACCTGTGCCACATCATTGGCTAGGACGAACGGTTCGTCAGTGTACCCAAGATTTTTCAGACTCACTGTTGTCATTCTGTACTGTGGGTCTACCTGTACCCCGCCTCCTGACAGATGACCCATTTGCACTTAAACAAAGGGACCTTAAAATCATGTCCGTAGTCAAGTTCCCATATGTCCACTATGTAACCATAATATGTGTCCTTTCCCCTCTCGGTTGTTGCATCAAAGAGGACACCGCTGTTTTGGTTGGTGCTCTTTTGATCTTGGTCAATCGTGTAAAATGTATTCCCATTTATCTCGTATCCTTTCCAAATCATAATAGTCGAAGATGGTCCCCTAGACAACAAGTACAGCTCATCACAAACAGTGTTGTCACCTATGAGACGTGTTTCCAACCAACTGCTGAAAGTCCTGACGTGTTCACATGTAATCCAGTCGTCGCACTGCTCCGGGTGTTTGGAGCGCAGACTGTTCTTGTGTTCATCGACATACGGGGTCACCAAGGTAGAGTTCTGTAGAACTGTGTAGTGTGCTTGAGACCAAGAATATCCGTCCCTGCATATTATAGAGTCCCTTGATCTTCATCATCGGGCACATCGTCTGGTTCCTCTTGATCTTCAGCAGCTTCGCCCGTTGCAGCATCATCGTGCACATCGTCTGGTTCCTCTTGATGTTCAGTAGCATCACCGTATTCAGGGGGCACATAGTTGTCATCGTACTCTTCTTCTTCGCCGTCTTCCATCATAACCCTTATTTCTCCATGCCTCGTCCAAACATTATAGTGTGGCATGAAACCCTTGTAAAGCAGGTGGGTGTGAAGGATTTTCCGGTCAGAGTAAGACTTCGTATTCCCACATATAGGGCATGGACAACACCATAAACCATTCTGCTTGTTTGCCTCAGCCACTTTGAGAAAATCATGCACGCCCTTAATGTACTCGGAGGTGTGTTTGTTACCGTACATCCATTGCCGGTTCATCTGTGTGCATTATATATAATTAAGTGTGTCGAAATCATTACACAACATCATGAATAGATAATTAAGTGACCAAATTAATAGAAGTTCATCATCACAATTAAACCAAAGTACATACATAGTTCTCATCTTCAAGCGAAAATCATTACAGAACAACATAAAGCTCTGCAGAGCATCTAAATTAATTAAACCATACATTGAGACTATGTAAAACATTTCAATGTGAAAACAAATGTGATCATAATCGCAACCAAGGTAACAACTGATCCAACAGCATAATGATACCAAGCCTCGGTATGAATGGCATATTTTCTAATCTTTCTAATCTTCAAGCGCATTGCATCCATCTTAATCTTGTGATCATCGACGACATCCGCAACATGCAACTCCAATATCATCTTCTCCTCCTCAATATTTCTTATTTTTTCCTTCAAGAAATTGTTTTCTTCTTCAACTAAATTTAACATCTCGACAATAAGGTCGGTTGGAATTTCCGGTTCAACAACCTCCTAGATAAATAAAATCTATGTCACATTGGTCGGCATAATTTTCATAAACAATAAATGAACCAATAGTTATGAAAAGATAATATATACCACATCCGAATCATAGACAGGACGAGGGCCGACGGGGGCGGATACCAAAACCATCGCACTATATAAGATGCAATAATAAAAGTAAGAAAATAATACAAGTATCTATCTAAACATACAAGTAAGAATATTTTTCCTTTCAGAAATAAGATAAGAACAAGACGCTCACCACAGTGGTGCCGACAATGAGATCGGCGCGGGTGATCGACGGTAGTGAAGACGGGGACGGGGCATGACGGACCGCTAAACCTAGACAAATATTGAGGAAAATGGAGCTTGGAGGTCGAGCTTGGAGAGGAGAAAGCTTAAGTAGTGTGGCTCAGGCATTCCATCGAACACCTTGTGTGCATAGGAGGTGAGCTAGAGCACCACCAAGCCCTCTCCCCCTCGGCGGCCAGAAAAAACAGAGTAGTGTGCTCTGCTCTTACGCGAGGGGGTATATATATAGGCACCTCATTGGTCCCAGTTGGTGGCATGAACCGAGACTAAAGGGCAGCCTTTGGTCCCGGTTCGAGCCACCAACCGGGACCAATGGTGGTGGGCCAGGAGCGAGGCCCATTCGTCCCGGTTCGTCCCACCAACCGGGACCAAAAGGTCCAGACGAACCGGGACCAATGGCCCACGTGGCCCGGCCGGCCGCCGGGGCTCACGAACCGGGTCCAATGCCCCCATGGGTCCCAGTTCTGGACTGAACCGGGACTAATGGGCTGACCCATCCTGGACCTTTGCCCCCTTTTCTACTAGTGACACTTAAACATAATCATAGGGTTCAAGAAACAACAATGGTACCATATGCTCTAGCACCTCCTCCAACATCTCCGGTACCACAGACTCATCCAGCGGCATAATCATCACCTTCTTCATTAGAAGAGGAAGAGGCATGATCTCGGTTGGCATTAGGCCATACAATCATGGAACATGGGGCCGAGCTATGAAACCTTGGTTGCCATAATAATTGTTGGCTGTTGGGTGATGGTGCCTTGCTTCAAGTTGGTGCCACGAAGACGGGAAGCAGAGAATGCACTCTTGACTTTGACAAGAACAACATCCTTGACATGATGATCAACAACCCTAAATTTCCAATGACCTAAAAGGGGATGGAGACCATAGGCAACAATGCAGGCAGGTGAAAAAATGGTTCTCTTGACCTTGAATATGGCAACATTGTCAACAATGCCATATATTCCACATACATATGAAGCTTTGTGGCATAGATATATTCATGACCTCAGGAGGACGACCAAACAACTAAAAAAGGAAAATAAACAATAATTTTAAATTAGATAAACTAGATGATACCCCTCAAGTAGTTGTGGTAATCAGATGCAATAAATTTTAGTGACATTTGGTTTTATGAAACATGGATAAGAAATGGTTAATTTATATTCAACTAATAATGGAAAACTATTTTCCATGCATGTTGTGACAGGCATTTGATGAGGTGGCATGTGTGCATGTTAAGATAATAGAAGTAGTACCCCTAAAAGATAATGGAAGTAGTAGGGATTAATTATTAAAGTATATATGATGCCCACATCAGCACACTAACAACAATTTTGGGCAATTACTAAATCTAAGAGCAGATGTTTTGCGTCATTTGCTATTCATCTAAGAACAACATATATATGTTAATACAATCCTAAGCTAGAGAAAACTAAGAGAATTGAGACCATCAAACGAAAATCAATGATAAAATTGTCCCAGAGCAAACACAAACACAAGCAGGAGATCATAAGACAAATTTACCTCACCGTCCACATTCTTACTGCACTTGCTTGGAGATGGTATATCACCAATCATACCTCTAGGCCTTTTACCCAATTGACATGTGTAAAACAAAAGATAGTTGGACTAATTATAAAAACAAAATCATAGCTACATTTTGCTCCAACATCGAAACATATTATATGTATGGATCTTAAGGAAAAAATTCATAACTACGCAAATATAGTGACTACATAATTTGGTTGAAGGAACATGGACTTTAACTTTAAGAAATGTTACTAAAGTCTTTCAATTTTATTTGAGAGATGAAAACTCAATCGGAAGGAAAAATTCTTCTAATTTTTCTTTGGTCTTTTCTTTTGAATCAAACGGACGAATAGTGTCAACATAGGAAAATTTTCTTGCCAATATGATTTCCCCCTACTTTTGCACTAAATCAAAAAGGCTCCATATAGTACAAACTAGCACAAAAGATGAACAAAATTACCTTAGCATTTCACTCTCATCGAGAGTCCTGCTAGGACCCATGCTTCTGGAATGTGTACCACAAAGATTTGATGGACATGTGATACGTCCATTTTGCATCATGCTTTTATGTTGATATTTATTGGATTATGGCTGTTATTACACATTATAGCACAATACTTATGCCTTTTCTCTCTTATTTTACAAGGTTTACATGAAGAGGGAGAATGTCGGCAGCTGGAATTCTGGGCCAGGAAAGGAGCAAATATTAGAGACCGATTATGCACAACTCCAAAAGTCCTGAAACTTCACGGAGAGTCATTTTGGAATTAATAAAAAATATTGGATGAAGAAAGCACTAGAGGGGGACCACCTGCCATCCACAAGGGTGGAGGACACACCCTACCCCCCTTGGCGCGCCACCTACCTTGTGGGCCACCTGGCAGGCCCCCGATGCCCATGTTCTGCTATATGGTGTGTTTTGACCTAGAAAAAAAATCAGAAGGAAGCTTTCGGGACGAAATGCCTCCGTCTCGTGGCGGAACCTGGCCAGAACCAATCTAGGGCTCCGGTGGAAGTGTTATGCCGGGGAAACTTCCCTCTAGGAGGGGAAAATCGAAGCCATCATCATCACCAACGATCATCTCATTGAGAGGGGGGTCAATCTCCATCAACATCTTCACCAGCACCATCTCCTCTCAAACCCTAGTTCATCTCTTGTATCCGATCTCTGTCTCAAAACCTCAGATTGGTACCTATGGGTTGCTAGTAGTGTTGATTACTCCTTGTTGTTCATGCTAGTTGGTTTATTCGATGGAAGATCATATGTTCAGATCCTTAATGATAATTAATGCTCCTCTGATTATGAACATGAATATGCTTTATGAGTAGTTACGTTTGTTCCTGAGGACATGGGAGAAGTCTTGTTATAAGTAGTCATGTGAATTTGGTATTCGTTCGATATATTGATGAGATGTATGTTGTCTTTCCTCTAGTGGTGTTATGTGAATGTTGACTACATGACACTTCACCATTGTTTGGGCCTAGGGGAAGGCACTAGGAAGTAATAAGTAGATGATGGGTTGCTAGAGTGATAGAAGCTTAAACCATCTAGTTTATGCGTTGCTTTGTAAGGGGCTGATTTGGATCCATATGTTTCATGGTATGGTTAGATTTATCTTAATTCTTCTTTCGTAGTTGCGAATGCTTGCGAGGGGGTTAATCATAAGTGGGAGGCTTTTCCCAGGAAGGGAAGCACCCAAGCACCGGTCCACCCACATAACAAATTATCAAAGTAACGAACGTGAATCATATGAGCATGATGAAAACTAGCTTGACAATAATTCCCATGTGTCCTCGGGAGCACTTTGCTTTACATAAGAGTTCGTCCAGGCTTGTCCTTCGATATAAAAATGATTGAGCCACCTTGCTGCACCTTATCTACTTTTGTTACTTTTTACCCGTTACGAATTATCTTATCACACAACTATCAGTTACCGATAATTTCAGTGCTTGCAGACAATACCTTGCTGAAAACCGCTTGTCATTTCCTTCTGCTCCTTGTTGGGTTCGACACTCTTACTTATCGAAAGGACTACGATAGATCCCCTATACTTGTGGGTCATCAAGACTCTTTTCTGGCACCATTGCCGGGGAGTGAAGCGCTCTTGGTAAGTGGAAATTGGTAAGGAATTTTTTTTACTACATGCTGAAATTTATTGCCGCTTGTTACTATGGAAAATAATCCTTTGAGGGGTTTGTTCGGGGTATCTTCACCTTGACAGGAAGCAAATTTAGTTGCCCCTCAACCTACTGAAAAAATTTATTATAAAATTCCTTCGAGTATGATAGAGAAACTGCTAGCTAATCCTTATGTAGAAGATGGAACATTACATCCTGATATGCACCTAATCTATGTGGATGAAGTTTGTGGATTATTTAAGCTTGCAGGTTTGCCTGAGGATGTTGTCAAGAAGAAGGTCTTCCCTTTATCTTTGAAGGGAAATCCATTGACATGGTATAGGCTATGTGATGATATTGGATCATGGAACTACAACCGATTGAAATTGGAATTTCATCAGAAGTTTTATCCTATGCATCTGGTTCATTGGGATCGGAATTATATATATAATTTTTAGCCTCGTTAAGGAGAAAGTATTGCTCAAGCTTGGGGGATGCTTAATTCAATGTTATATTCATGCCCCAATGATGAGGTCTCAAAAGAATTTATTGTTCAGAATTTTTATGCTCGGCTTTCTCATAATGATCAATCCATGCTTGATACTTATTATACTGGTTCTTTTATGAAGAAGGATATTGAATTCAAAAGGGATTTGTTGGAAAGAATTAAACACAACTTTGAATATTGGGAAATCGACGAAGGTAAGGACTCAGGTATAAACTAAGTTTGACTGTGTTAAATCTTTTATGGATACCGATGCTTTTCGTGATTTTAGCACTAAATATGGACTTGACTCTGAGATAGTAGCTTCTTGCTGTGAATCTTTTGCTACTCATGTTGATCTCCCTAAGGAGAAGTGGTTTAAATATCATCCCCCCGTTGAAGTGAAAGTAGTAGAATCTATTAAAGTTGAAGAAGAAACTATTACTTATAATGTTGATCCTGTTGTTCCTACTGCCTATATTTAGAAACCACCTTTTCCTATTAGAATAAAGGATCATGCTAAAGCTTCAACTATGGTTCGTAAGAGTTATACTAGAACACCTACACCCCCTAAAAAATCAAAGTTGAACCTAGTATTGCTATGGTTAAAGATCTCTTGGTTGATAATATTGATGGGCATGTTATTTATTTCTATGATGAAGCTGCTAGGATTGCTAAACCTGATATTAAAGATAAACATAGACATGTTGTTGGCATGCCTGTTGTTTCTGTTCAAATAGGAGATCATTGTTATCATGGCTTATGTGATGTGGGTGCTAGTGTGAGTGCAATACCTTGTACCTTATACAAAGAAATTATGAATGATATTGCACCTGGTGAGATAGAAGTCATTGATGTTACTATTAAGCTTGCCAATAGAGACACTATTTCGCCAGTTGGGATTGTCAGAGATGTTGACGTCTTGTGTGGGAAAATAAAATACCCCACTTATTTTCTTGTTCTTGCTTCCCCATAAGATGATTTTTGTGCCATTATATTTGGTAGACCTTTCTTGAATACTGTTAATGCTAAGACAGACTACGAGAAAGATAATGTTACTGTTGGTTTAGGGGATATGTCTCATGATTTTAATTTCTCTAAATTTTGTAGACAACCCCATGATAAATAATTGCCTAGTATGGATGAAATTATTGGTCTTGCTTCTATTTTCGTGCCTCCTGCTGATCCTTTAGAACAATATTTGCTAGACCATGAAAATGATATGTTTATAAATGAAAGAAGGGAAATAGATGAAATATTCTTTAACCAAGGGCCTATTTTGAAACACAATTTGCCTGTTGAAATCCTTTGGGATCCTCCTCCACCCAAGGGTAATCCCGTCTTTGAGCTTAAACAATTACCTGATACTTTGAAACATGCTTATCTTGATGAAAAGAAGATATATCATGTTATTATTAGTGCTAACCTTTTAGAGCATGAAGAAGGGAAATTATTGAAAACTCTGAAAAAGCACCGTGCCGCTATTGGATATACTCTTGATGATCTTAAGGGCATTAGTCTCACTCTATGTCAGCACAAAATTAATTTGGAGCCTGATGCTAAACCAGTTGTTGATCATCAATGACGGTTAAATCCTAAGATGAAAGAAGTGGTAAGAAATGAAATATTGAAGCTTCTGGAGGCAGGTATAATTTATCCTATTGCTGATAATAGATGGGTAAGTCCCATTCATTGTGTCCCTAAGAAGGGAGGTATAACTGTAGTTCCTAATGATAAGAATGAACTGATTCCCCAAAGAATTGTTACAGGTTATAGAATTGTAATTGATTTCCGCAAATTAAATATAGCTACTAGAAAAGATCATTACCCTCTACCTTTTATTGATCAAATGCTAGAAAGACTATCCAAACATACACATTTTTGCTTTCTAGATGGTTATTCTAGTTTCTCTCAAATACCTGTGTCAAAAGATGATCAGGAAAAGACCACTTTTACTTGCCCTTTCGGTACTTTTGCTTATAGACGTATGCCTTTTGGTTTATGCAATGCACCTGCTACCTTTCAAAGATGCATGACTGCTATATTCTCTGACTTTTGTGAAAAGATTGTTGAGGTTTTCATGGATGATTTCTCCATTTATGGAACTTCTTTTGATGATTGCTTAAGCAACCTTGATCGAGTTTTGCAGAGATGTGAAGAAACTAATTTCATCTTGAATTGGGAGAAGTGTCACTTTATGGTTAATGAAGGTATTGTCTTGGGGCATAAAATTTCTGAAAGAGGAATTGAAGTTGATAAAGCTAAAGTAGATGCTATTGAAAAGATGTCGTGTCCTAAAGTAATCAAAGGTATAAGAAGTTTCCTTGGTCATGCTAGTTTCTATAGGAGGTTTATTAAAGACTTCTCTAAAATTTCTAGGCCTCTCACTAATCTCTTACAAAAATATGTTCCTTTTGTTTTTGATGATGATTGAGTAGAAGCATTTGAAACACATAAGAAAGCCTTGATTTCTGCACCTATTGTTCAACCACCCGATTGGAATTTACCCTTTGAAATTATGTGTGATGCTAGTGATTATGTTGTTGGTTCTGTTCTAGGAAAAAGAGTTGATTAGAAATTGAATGTTATTCATTATGCTAGTAAAACTCTAGACAGTGCCCAGAGAAATTATGCTACTACTGAAAAAGAATTTTTAGCAGTTGTTTTTGCTTGGGATAAGTTCAGATCTTATATTGTTGATTCCAAAGTAACTGCTCACACAGATCATGCTGCTATTAAATATCTTATGAAGAAGAAATATGCTAAACCTAGACTTATTAGATGGGTTCTCTTGCTGCAAGAATTTGATTTGCATATTATTGATAGAAAGGGAGCTGAGAACCCCATTGCAGACAACTTGTCTAGGTTAGAAAATGCTCTTGGTGAGCCACTGCTTATTTATGATAGTTTTCTTGATGAGCAATTAGCTGTCATAAATGCTTCTCATAATACTTCATGGTATGCTGATTATGCTAATTACATTCTTTCTAAAATTTATACCACCTAGTTTCACATACCAGCAAGAGAAAAGATTTTTCTATGATTTAAGACATCACTTTTGGGATGACCCACACCTTTATAAAGAAGGATGGTGTTATTAGACGTTGTGTACCCGAGCATGAACAGGAACAGATCGTACACAAGTGCCACTCCGAGTCTTCCGGAGGACACCATGCTGGACATAGAACTGCACACAAGGTATCGCAATCCGGTTTTTATTGGCCTACTCTCTTCAAGGATGCTCATAAGTTTGTCTTGTCTTGTGATGAATGTCAAAGAATTGGCAATATTAGTAGACATCAGGAAATGCCTATGAATTATTCACTTGTTATTGAACCCTTTGATGTTTGGGGCTTTGATTATATGGGACCTTTTCCTTCCTCTAATGGGTATACACATATTTTAGTTGTTGTTGATTACGTTGCTAAGTGGGTAGAAGCTATTCCAACGAGTGGTGTTGATCATAACACCTCTATTAAGATGCTTAAAGAAGTTATTTCTCCGAGGTTTGGATTCCCTAGATATTTAATGGCTGATGGTGGTTCACATTTTATTCATGGTGCTTTCCGTAAATTGCTTGCTAAATATGATGTTAACCATGGAATTGCATCTCCATATCATCTTCAGTCTAGTGGTCAAGTATAATTGAGCAATAGAGAGATTAAATTGATTTTGCAAAAGACTGTTAATAGACCTAGGAAGAATTGGTCTAAGAAACTTGATGATGCATTATGGGCTTATAGAACTGCTTATAAAAACCCTATGGGCATGTCTCCATATAAAATGGTTTATGGAAAGGCTTGTCACTTACCTCTTGAACTAGAACATAAAGCTTATTGGGCAATCAAAGAGCTCAACTATGATTTTAAACTTGCCGGTGAGAAGAGGTTATTTGACATTAGCTCACTTGATGAATGGAGAACCCAAGCCTATGAGAATCCCAATTTGTTTAAAGAAAAAGTTAAAAGATGGCATGACAAAAGGATACAAAAGCATGAGTTTTATGTAGGTGATCATGTTTTGCTATACAACTCTCGTTTAAGATTTTTTGCAGGAAAGCTTCTCTCTAAATGGGAAGGCCCTTACATTATCGAGGATGTCTATCGTTCCGGTGCCATAAAAATCAACAACTTCGAAGGCACAAACCCGAAGGTGGTACACAGTCAAAGAATCAAACATTATATCTCAGGTACTCCCATAAATGTTGAAACCAATATAATTAATACCATAACACCGGAGGAGTACATAGGGGATACTTTCCAGAATGTTTCAGACTCCGAAAAGGAATAGGTATGTGGCACGGTAAGTAAACCGACTCCAAAATTGTTTTAATGGCAATTTTTCTCCATTTTGGAATATTTAAAATATTAGGAAAATTAAAACTATTCCGAAAGAGACACAGGGAGACCACAAGGGTGGAGGGCGCGCCCTACCCCCCTGGGCATGCCCCTTGCCTTGTGGCCACCTCGTGTGCCCTCCGGACTCCATTTTCTTGCACAATACTTCTTTTGGTCGATTAAAATTCATTATATGATCTCCCGAAGGTTTTGACCACCGTACCACGACAAAATCCTCTGTTCTTGTTTCGAGTTGTTTTTCTGACAGATCTAGATTGCCATGACGCCTCCAAGTGCCCCCAAGGACAAGTTTTTCGAGAAGGTCATCAACCTCTACCTTGCAGAGGTGCTGTGGCACCCTCAAACTATTGAGATGCATGAGGGGTGCTGCACATCCGCGATTTTGAGGGACCGAAGAAGACCAAAAGCATGGAGACAAGACTCGAGGCAATGGAGCAGCAAGTTTTCAAGTGTCAAGGGATGGTGGAACGTGGACTCAACGCTAATCACATGATGATCGCACAGTTCACCAACAATCACAAGCTGGATGCCCAGAACATCGAGGAGGACATCTTCAAGCTTAATGAGAAAATCGAGCATCTCCAAGCCCAGATCTATGACCTGCGAAACCAAAACGGTGAGTATGAATACAGATTTAAAAGGATGAGTTTGGCTGCAGATTTGAGGATCCCGGAGACTCGTTCATCTTTCTATGATGGTGAGCCTATGCCTTGAAGATGGATGACAAGCCTACTACATCAATAACTCCATCATCAACACCTCCGAAGAAAGAGACATAAATACATGGGTATGGGCACTCCCCTTGGCAACTGCCAAGCTTGGGGGAGGTGCCCTGGTATCGTATCACCATCACACCTTTACTTCTATCGTTTTTCTTAGTTAGATCATTTTGGTTATATATTGATCTAGTACAATAAAGTTTTAGTATGATCTAGCTTTGAGTTTTGTTTTGATCTCTATCTATGCAATTGAGTCCGTGAGCTATATAATAAAGAGTAGTTTTGAGTTGAGGCCTTTGCTATCTTACTATGATCTTGAGGGAATTAAAGAAAGAATAAAAGGAAATAAAAAGATCGTATAATGATCTTATGGAGAGTAATAACTTCACATATAAAAAGTATGATGAATAAAAGTTGTTGAGAGTTGACAAACATAATTTTGGTCATTGTTGCAATTAATAGGAAGTAATAAAGAAAGAGAGGCTTCACATAAAAATATACTATCTTGGACATCTTTTGTAATTGTGAGCACTCATTAAAATATGACATGCTAAAAAGTTGATGTTGGACAAGGAAGACAACATAATGGGTTATGTTTTCTTATATCCGAATAGAAGTTATATTGTCATGGATCCTCCAACATGTTGAGATTGCTTTTCCCTCTCATACTAGTCAAATTCTTTGCACCAAGTAGAGATACTACTTGTGCATCCAAACATCCGTTAAACCCAGTTTGCCATGAGAGTCCACCATACCTACCTATGGATTGAGTAAGATCCTTCAAGTAAGTTGTCATCGGTGCAAGCAATAAAAATTGCTCTTTAAATATGTATGATCTATTAGTGTGAAGAAAATAAGCTTTATACAAACTTGTGATATGGAAGAAATAAAAGTGACGGACTGCATAATAAAGTTCTTTATCATAAGCGGCAATATAAAGTGACGTTCTTTTGCATTAAGATTTTGTGCATCCAACCATAAAAGCGCATGACAACCTCTGCTTCCCTCTATGAAGGGCCTATCTTTTACTTTTATCTTCTACCCTTACACAAGAGTCATGGTGATCTTCACCTTTCCTTTTTACACTTTTTCTTTTGGCAAGCACTGTGTGTTGGAGAGATCCAGATATATATATCCACTTGGATGTAGGTTATCATAAAGTATTATTGTTGACATTACCCTTGAGGTAAAAGGTTGGGAGGCGAAACTATAAGCCCCTATCTTTCTTTGTGTCCGACTGAAACTTTGAACTCATAAGTATCGCGTGAGTGTTAGCAATTCTGAAAGATTAAATGATAGTTGAGTATGTGGACTTGCTGAAAAGCTCTTAAATTGACTCTTTCCGGTGTTATGATAAATTGCAATTGCTTCAATGACTGAGATCATAGTTTGTTAGTTTTCAACGAAGTTTTTGATTCGTACTTTACCTTGTGAACGAATTATTACTTTAGCATAAGAAATTATATGACCTTATGTTATTGTTCTAAAGATGATCATGATGCCCTCGTGTCTGTATTGTATTTTATCGACACCTCTATCTCTAAACATGTGGACATACTTTTGATATCGACTTTCGCTTGAGGACAAGCAAGGTCTAAGCTTGGGGGAGTTGATACGTCCATTTTGCATCATGCTTTTATGTTGATATTTATTGCTTTATGGGCTGTTATTACACATTATAGCACAATATTTATGCCTTTTCTCTCTTATTTTAAAAGGTTTACATGAAGAGGGAGAATGCCGATAGTTGGAATTCTGGGCTGGAAAAGGAGCAAATATTAGAGACCTATTCTGCACAACTCCAAAAGTCTTGAAACATCACGGAGAGTCATTTTGGAATTAATAAAAAATATTGGGCGAAGAAAGCACTAGAGGGGGGCCACCTGCTATCCACAAGGGTGGAGGGCGCGCCCTACCCCCCTGGGTGCACCACCCTTCCTTGTGAGCCACCTGACAGGCCCCCGATGCTCATCTTCTCCTATATGGTGTGATTTTACCTGGAAAAAATCATAAGGAAGCTTCCGGGATGAAGCGCCGCTGTCTCGAGGCGGAACCTGGACAAAACCAATCTAGGGCTCCGGTGGATCTGTTCTGCCGGGAAAACTTTCCTCCGAGAGGGGGAAATTGAAGGCATCATCATCACCAACGATAATCTCATCAAGAGGGGGTCAATCTCCATCAACATCTTCACCAGCACCATATCCTCTCAAACCCTAGTTCATCTCTTGTATCCGATCTTTGTCTCAAAACCTCAAATTGGTACCTATGTGCTAGTAGTGTTGATTACTCCTTGTAGTTAATGCTAGTTGATTTATTCGGTGGAAGATCATATGTTCATATCCTTAATGATAATTAATACTCCTCTGATTATGAACATGAATATGCTTTGTGAGTAGTTACGTTTGTTCCTGAGGACATGGGAGAAGTCTTGTTATAAGTAGTCATGTGAATTTGGTATTCATTCGATATTTTGATGAGATGTATGTTGTCTTTCCTCTAGTGGTGTTATGTGAACGTCGACTACATGACACTTCACCATTGTTTGGGACTAGGGGAAGGCATTGGGAAGTAATAAGTAGATGATGGGTTCCTAGAGTGACAGAAGCTTAAACCCTTGTTTATGCGTTGCTTCGTAAGGGGCTGATTTGGATCCATATGTTTCATGCTATGGTTAGATTTATCTTAATTCTTCTTTCGTAGTTGCGGATGCTTGCGAGAGGGGTTAATCATAAGTGGGAGGCTTGTCCAAGGAAGGGCAGCACCCAAGCACCGGTCCACCCACACAACAAATTATCAAAGTAATGAACACGAATCATATGAGAATGATGAAAACTAGCTTGACAATAATTCCCATGTGTCCTCGGGAGCGCTTTGCTTTACATAAGAGTTCGTCCAGGCTTGTCCTTTGATATAAAAAGGATTGGGCCACCCTGCTGCACCTTAGTTACTTTTGTTAATTTTTACTCGTGATGAATTATCTTATCACACAACTATTTGTTACCGATAATTTCAGTGCTTGCAGACAATACCTTGCTGAAAACCGCTTGTCATTTCCTTCTGCTCCTCGTTGTGTTCGACACTCTTACTTATCGAAAGGACTACGATAGATCCCCTATACTTGTGCGTCATCAACACGACACATTTAATTCAATTAAAAACAAAATAGTAAGGAAACAAAAATAATTGAAGGGTGAAATCAAGTCTCACTTAGAAATAGAAAGGAAAGAACAATTATAAAATCAATAAATATTAAAGAATGCTACATAAAAAACGCTCTCATGAAACTGTCAACAAGGAAGATCGAGAGAACGAAAGAGAGAAGAATATGCGAGGAGCAGAAAAGGAGACGAGAAGGGAGGGAAATGAAGTTTGGGTTGTGGGAGGAGTGGGGAAACTGAAACGCCGTTTGCTTAGAAAACTGAACTACATGCCACTTGCAGAAACTCCTTCGTAACACAATGCAGTTGGTTTCTCCCCTGCCCCCC
>NC_041383.1:753415035-753494408 GCF_002162155.2 Triticum dicoccoides | reverse complement strand
GACCCCTTTGTTTCCCAATGGGGTGACACACTCACCCACACCCCGCCCAACCCCTTCGGTTAGCCCCTAACCGCCCCGTTTGAAAATGAGAGATGCTTTTGAGATGTCCTAAGAGCATTTCCAACTACTGCCTTATTTTAGGGTAGTAGTCGCTTTATGGCCGTTTGAAGGGCATAAAACGCCCTCCAAGAGTTGCCCCAAAACTAAAACTTGACAAAAATTGTTTTGGGGCAGCCCAAAAAGAGGGCATCTCCTTCTAGATATATGCGGCACAAATGCATCCGCCCAAAAACTGCTTCGGCTGAGCGCAACACCCCAACCGCCTCCTTTCATTCCTGTGTCGGCGTTGTCCCACCAGCCGCCGCAATTTACCCCGTCGTCCACACTGCCGCTGGTCAGCATCCCTCCCACACATCCGCCCAACTCCACCACACCTCTGCACTGCTCCTCCACGCCATCAAAGTCCAGACGAGCTACCGAATCGGGATCCGACGTCGCGTCCTCCATTCGCCGATTTGGTTCATTCCCGGGCTGCCACCGCCCCTAATGGTCGTTGGACATTGTCTAGGGGCTGGATTTGTCAGGTAGTAGTCACTACTGACGCTAGCCATGACCAACGGAGCCGTCACAACTTTGGAAGGCGGACAGTTGCTCGTCGGCGTAGTTTCGCGAGAAGGCAGACCCACCGTTGTCTATGAGGCCCTCTGTGGCCTCTTCGGTTTGGCGTGGCATCCAATTCAGGTCGGGAGATAATGTCGCTTGAACTACGTCAGTATTTCCCCAAAGAGGAAGGGATGATGCAGCACAGCTTCGGTAGGTATTTCCCTCAACTATAAAACCAAGGTTATCGAACCAGTAGGAGAACCAAGCAACACTATGTAAATGATACCTGCACGCAAAGAATAAATACTTGCAACCCGACGTGTAAAAGGGATTGTCAATCTCTTTCGGGTAACGGTGCTAGAAATTGTCAAGTTAACGGGATAAAATTGTGGTAGATTGATAGATGCAAATAACGGCAAATAAAACACAGCGAGTTATTTTTGGGTGTTTGATAATATAGATCTGAAAATAAAATATGCAAATAAATAAAAAGGCAAAGAGCAGTATAGATCTGAAAATATATGATGAGAAAATAGACCCGAGGGTCGTAGATTTCACTAGTGGCTTCTCTCGAGAAAATAGCATATGGTGGGTAATTTTTTTTACTGTTGGGCAATTGATAGAACTTCAAATAATTATGACAATATCCAGGCAATGATCATTATATAGGCTTCACGTCCAAGATTAGTAGACCAACTCCTGCCTGTATCTACTACTATTACTCCACACATCGACCACTATCCAGTATGCATCTAGTTTATTAAGTTCATGGAGAAACGGAGTAATGCAATAAGAACAATGACATGATGTAGACAAGATCTATTCATGTAGGAATAGACCCCATCTTGTTATCCTTAATGGGAACGGTCAATACGTGTCTTGCTGCCCCTTCTGACACTGGGAAAGAACACCGCATGACCGAACCCATCACAAAGCACCTCTTCCCATGGCAAGAAAAATCGATCTAGTCGGCCTAACTAAAACAAATATTCGAAGAAGAATACAAGGCTATAAGTAATCATGCATATAAGAGATCAAAAGAAGACTCAAATAACTTTCATGGATAAAATAGATCTGATCATAAACTCAAAGTTCATCGGATCCCAACAAACACATCACAAAAAGAGTTACATCAAATAGATCTCCAAGAGACCATTGTATTGAGAATCAAGAGAGAGAGAGAGAGAGAGGAAGCCATCTAGCTACTAACTACAGACCCGTAGGTCTACAACGAACTACTCATGCATCATTGGGAGGCACCAATGAGAATGATGAACCCCTCCGTGATGGTGTCTAGATTGGATCTGGTAGTTCTGGAACTTGCGGCAGCTGGAATGGTGTTTCGTCGACTCCCCTATGATTTTTGGATTTTCGGGGTATTTATAAAGCAAAGAGGCGGTGCGGGAGGCGACCGAGGTGGGCACAACCCACCAGGGCGCACCTGGGTCCGCGGGTGCGCCCTGGTGGGTTGTGCTTCGATCGGAGCCCCTCTCTGATACTTCTTTGGCCCAACAGGTTTCTTCTGGTCTAGAAAAAATCTCCAAAAAGTTTTGCTGCGTTTGGACTCCGTTTGGTATTGATTTTCTGCGAAGTAAAAAACAAGCAAAAAACAACAACTGGTACTGGGCACTATGTCAATAGGTTAGTCCCAAAAAATAATATAAAGTTGCTATAAAATGATTGTAAAACATCAAAAAATGATAATATATCAGCTTGGAACAATCAAAAATTATAGCTACGTTGGAGACATATCAGGAAACTACCTCGGCTCCTTTTGCATTGGAGGTGTTGGACTAATTGCATAAAGGTAAATATATTTTGGACATTGCTTATCTTTCTTAGTTTCACAAGTAGATTGTGATGGACAATTTGATATATAGATGTGTTCATCGGTTGATTCATTCTCTCCATGGGTTGATTTCTTGTTGGATGAGGAAGCAGGCATTACCCAAGAGGCCAAAGCATAATGGTTCGGTTTTCGGACATGAGTATTTGTGCAGGACCGGCAAGTGGCTCACGAGAGATTGATGCACAACTCTGTTGTGCAACCCAAACCGGAGTACCTCATACGTTGTCGAACATATCTACAATTTATGAAGTATTCATACTATATTTGCATTATATATATATATATAGTTTTTGCAATATTTTATATTATATTTATTTCGACTAACATATTAGTCCAATTCTAGAGGCTAGTTCCTATTTCGTTTTGTTTTGAGGTTTTTAGGTGAAAAATACATGAGGCCGGCTTAAGATGATTTTTTAGTGATTTTTTCATGCACCAAAGCACTCCCATAGCCAGAAGATGGAAGCCAGTGGAGCCATGAGGGCGCCTGACGGTCTGCCCAACTGACCACTCCCCTGGTTGCATGGTGGGCCCGCGTAGGAGTTCCTTAATTCGGGTGGTGCCCTTCTTCAGCCGCAAGAAAGATCATAAAATGCAAAAAAAATGTGTAAAAAATCAGCCCAATCATAGTTACAGATCTTTGGAGATAAAAGAAATTATGATAAGCCTCAGAAAAGTACCAAAAATAGGAGACAAAAAAGAGAGACCCAATCAAGGGGAGAGCTCCCTCTCTTCCTGGAGGCTAAGGAAGAATAAGGAGGGAGCCCCTTTCCCCTCCTCCGGTGGCGCCAGGACACCTCTGGGGACATATCCCTCATCACCATCACAAACATCTCTCTCTCTCTCTCTCTCTCTCTCTCTCTCTCTCTCTCTCTCTCGCCCTCTCTCTCCCGCTCTCTCTCTCGCTCTCTCTCTCTCTCTCTCTCTCTCTCTCTGTGTGTGTGTGTGTGTGTGTTCTCATGGTGACGTGTGAGTAGTTCAGCCTCGGGGGCTGGGGTTTGCACTAGTAGCTATGTGTTCAATCTCCCTCTTCCATGTTTCGAAAGATTTTGATCTTGATTGTATAATGAGCTTTATTAGTATAATTGGATCTTATGATGTGTGGTGAACTGGGTCTTGCTCTTTGAAGTTTCTTTATGTTGGATTAAGTATTTTGGATTTGATATTACATAATGCATGTCTAGTGATTAACTTGCGATACCCATGATGACATTGGGTAATCTATGCATATGTTGAATGATAAGTGTCATACGATGTTGTCGTAGTATAGTTTCTGGGGCTACCTATGACGATAATAGGGGTGGTTTAATAAATTAAGACTGGAAAGACAACTTTGAGGTGGTTTTCTTTTAAGTGCATCTACGCGATTTCGTCCTACTTTCTCCGATAGTAATAGAAACTTTGAAGTGATTCTTTGTTGCACTTTTTTAGAGCCTATCATGATGTTCAGTTATGTTAATAATGTTGAGAGTTGGCACTAGTGAAAGTATGAACCCTGAGTCTTGTTCCCAAGCATTGAGACACCATTTTGTATTTTTTTTCTTACTTCTTACCTTGCTTGTTTATTTATTCAGAATACAAAAGGCTATTTCAATCATCCATATTATGCATATATCATCAACTCTTTACCTAACTAGTGCACCTATACAATTGACAATTATATTGGGTGTGTGTTGAGGACACAAGAGAACACTTGTATTTGGTTGCAACATTGTTTGAGAGAGAATCACTCTAGGAAAATTTAATGATGTCCTACAAAACTCTGCCTTTGGAGGACCAACAAAGTCTGCAAGAATAAACTTATAGTACACATTAGTGCCCCAAGACGTACTTTTGATCCCGGTTTAGGATTTGATCCCGGTTTAGGATGTCTATGGAGTTGTTCCTTCACAATGCCAAATGTGTGAAGGAACATGATCATTCATTCGAGTAGAGGAGAAATTGCGCGGGTAGCCTCGGACATAGAACTGAGCAGAAAGTGACTGCTGCATTGCGCATGGTGGCCTATGGTGTCCTGGCAATTTCATTGATGATACTTTGGCAATGAGAGGGAGCACTTCAATCTTTTATGTCAAACAATTTGCAAAGGCGTTCGTTGAAGTGTTCGGGCTGAGTATTTGAGAGCACCCAATGCTCAGGACACTCAGTTCCTTTTGGAGACGAACAAAGCCCGTGGGTACCCAAGTATGCTTGGCTTCATTTGTTGTATGCATTGTAGTTGGAAGAACTATAGGGTAACACAACAGAAAACAAAAAAAAAACATATTACGTGCAAGTATATTTTAAAACGTTTTCTGTATGTAGGGTATCGCAGCGGAAAATAAAAAAATTCTAGTCAGGTATGTGCATCATATATTTTATAAATGTTTACCGGGTATTCATAAATTAGTCATTGTTTATTTAAGGAAATGTTCATCATCTATTGAAAAATGTTCATTATGTATATGAAAATAATCATGTCTTTGAAAGTAAAATCATGCGTTTAAAAAGTTCATAGTGTAGTTCAGAATATTGACTATGTATTTTAAAAAGTTTTGGATAAAAAATTATGATAACTTCGAAAAGGTAGAAAATACCAAAAGGGAAAACCAAACAAAAACATAACACCTTCAACAAACAAGAAGGACCAAAAAACCAAATGAAAATCCAAACAAAGAAATAATAAAAATAGAGAAACTCGAGAAACCGAAAAATTTAATGATTGGCCGACCTAGGACATGCTTCGCCTGTGTGGTTGTACACGGCGCTACACGTCTGAGAGTCATTAAGATTTCTAGCATTTTTTAGGTGAATAAAATTTGTAGCAAGATTTTTATTTAAATAAAATGCATACCTGACTTTATATCTAAAGTAACATTGGCAAAATCATCCAACAAATTACAAAATGCCTACAGGCACAACAGGCCACAATCGAAACGCAGCGACTATATCTCACCTTAAGCGAGATGAAAGGGTCACTCACTGAAGGGTCACACTAATTGGGCCGGCCCATTCACGCACACGGACATTAAAAGGACAAAGCTAATGGAAAATGGAGCGCACGGGGTTTCTAACCCTGGTCTCCAGGTTCAACGCAGCAACGGCTACCCACTCTGCTTATCTTTCATTCATGAGATAGCGGAAGGGTTGGGCAACTTAAGTCAAACAAGTCGAGGTTTCCACTGTTTCTTCTACGTTTTTCCTAGGTTTTTTCTTTTATTTTTTTCATCAGGTTTTCACTGTTTTCATTGGGTTTTTTCTTCTCTTTCTGTTTTCTATGGTTTTCTTTATTTCTTTCTCAGTTCTCATTAGTTTTTTTTTCCTTTTTTTCTTCGGTTTTGTTTACTTCTTTCTATTTTCTTATAAGGTTTTTTGTTTTTCTGATTTCGCTTCTTTTGTTTTTTGATTGGTTTTCTTATTTATTCTGCTATTTTTTGTTTTTCTTTTCTTTTTTCTTTTGTTTTCAATCTACACTTTTCGTATATGTCAAGAACATATTTCTAATGCATGTTCAACATTTTTCAATACAAATTTAATATCGTTTTCAATACATGCTCAACATTTTTTTATACACATTTTCAAAAATAAATAAATGCTTGATTAACATATTTCAAATACAAGTTTAACATTTTTTGAATACGTGGTCAACATTTTTACTATACATTAAATTATTTCAATTGCTTGATTAACATTTTACATATACAAGATTAACATTTTCTAATACAAGGTCAACATTTTCTCTATGCAGCTTTAACTTTTTTTACAAATGCTTGATTAACATTTTCTAGATGCCATATTAACATTTTTTGAACACATGGTCAAAAAAAATTTACACACATTTAAATTTTCCAAATGCTTAAGTAACATTTTTCAAATACTTGTTCAGCATGTTTTTCAAATACTTGATTAAAAAATTTTATATAGATGTTCAATTTTTTAAATCATTTTTAAATACATGGTCAACATTTTTTATACACATTTAGCATTGTTCAAATGCTTGATCAACATTTTTCAAATACTTGTTCATCATCTTTTCAAATGCTTGATTAACATTTTTATATACGTGATAAAAAATTCTTCATTTTTAGTACATGATCAACATTTTTGCTATACACATTTAACATTTTTTCAAATGCTCGATCACATTTTTATATACATGATAGAAAATTCATTATTTTTTAATACATGGTTAACATTTTTGGTATACATATTTAATATTTTTCAAATGATTGATCAACATTTATCAAGTACTTCTTTAACAGAATTTTAGATGTTTTATTTAACATTTAGGTCAACAGTTTCGCTATACACACTTAACATTTTTCAAATGCTTGACAAATATTTTTCAAATAATTTTTTAGAAATAATTCAAATGCTTGATTACCATTTTTTATATACCTGAGCAAAAAATTGATGTACATTTTTCGTATATGTGATGAACATTTTCTCTATACACATTCAACATTCTTCAAATGCTTGGTAACACTTGTCATATGTTATTTATGAAGTGTTTTTTGTAGTATATACATTTCGCAAAGGAGGTTAAGGCCTGCCGTGGTCCTAGGCCGGCCCACCTCGGTCTCACCTTCGGCGAGGGTTCCTACCCTCTCGCTGAAGACGAGATATTGTGGCACCTGAATTTTTACTTTTTGGGGCCTAAACACACTTTATTAATCATCGTAGGCCAAATACATTAGAATACAATTTAGATCTAGAGGATTGAGGAGCCACACATGGCGTCCCACAGAAAGGCCTAATGTGTGCTTAGCGAGGCTATGAGCCTCAATGTTTGTCTCACATCTTTCAATGATGAAAGAACATGCTATAAACTGAGATGAAGTTGCTATAATTTCCTTGATAATACTGTCGTATAAACCTCCTGCGTTGTTCTTGATGTTCGTAATAACCTCTGGACAATTCGACACTATTGTCACATGTGATAGAGAGTGATCCCATGCCATAGAGAGAGCTTCTCGGCAAGCGAGTGCCTCCAGTGATGCCTGATCTATGACAGCCCAATTGCAAACAGATTAGGAGCAAATGGCACGTAGCCCGGACGGAAATTGATATTGCTTATTCAGTGGGTCATTCTACCGGTCTGCTTTGACTTGGGCCGGTTAACTGCTCTTGTACCATGGCAGGCAGAACACGTGGTAGCTATTTCTTGCACGTTGGCGGTGGGACGTAACAACGGCTGGCCTCCGGAGCAGCGCCACTGCCCAGCCCAATAATATAGCGGCAATGTGAGTTTTTCTTTCTCTGTTTTGCGACGGTTTTCTTATACATCTAAAACATTTTTATGCACATTTAGCAATTTCTAAATACATGATTAACATTTTTTTCAAATAAATATTTTAGAAAAATATGTATAAGGGTTAACTTTCTTTCTCAAATACACATGAAGCATCTTTCCTGAATGGTACAAAACATTTTGTTAAATTGTGCGAACATTAATTACGTTTTATAACCCTTTAAAAAATCACAAACATATTTTTGAAACACGTGAACATTATTTAAATGTAGCGTACCTTTTTTGAATGTCTCATAAGATTTTTTTAATTACCTGACATTGTTTTACTATTGAATAACATGTTTTTCTAAAATTCATGAGCATTTTTAATGTCCAATACTTTTTTGAATGGTACAAATGTTTTCCCAAAGTCGAGTGACAATTCTTTTTCATTGCATGTGCATTTTGGAAATGTCCTACGAGCGCTTTTCTAAAAGTTAACTATATTATTTTTGTATATTTACTTAGTATTTTTCAAACATAAAAAACATGCATATGACATCACCTTTACGAACTAACATGGCTATTGGGCCAGCACACTACTAGCTCCATGTAGGTGAGCCAAGCTACTGTCTCGCATAGAGTGAGACATAGTCGCACCTGACAGAACATCATTCTTTTTATCACTTATTATAGGGTATCCCTTGCAGAGGTCATTCACACCTTGTATGATTGTGACAAGTAGCACACTGCATGTGCGGCAATTGTCGCTACCTAGTAGTTTTGTCTTTTTCGTAGATTTATTCTGAAACATTTTATCTCTTGAACCGTGCGTTCAAATCACAAATTGTTTTCACCATTACATTTCTCGCTACTAGATCTCCGAAAAAAGATACCATGTTAATATATTTCGACAAACTATTGTAACAAAAAAATCAAAAAGGCCCAAAAAACATAAGCAAAAGAAATTCAAAAACAAAAATAATTCAAAAACCATACACCGGAAGCACAATTGAGCGTTTCACTTGTTTTTGGAAAGCACACATGTGATTTTCCCTTCTTGGAAAGCACAATTATGCTTCTTGCGAAAGCATAGGCTATATTTTTTAAAAGGACGGGTTGTGTTTTTTCCATTTTTCTGGAAGCACAGCCAGCTCTTTCCTTTTCAGCAACCATAGGTGAGCATCTCATGGAAGCAGGTTGTCCTTCTGGCAAAAGTACAAAGTCTTCCCTTTTTGGGAAGCACAATTACGCCTTTGTGAGCACAGATGTGCTTCTCTGGAAAAAGCACCGCATCCTTAACAAAAGTTCCACCAAAACATAGGAAAACCAAGAGAAGGCCGAAAAGCCAGAAAAACCAAACAAAACCGGAAAACCCGAACTGAAATCCCGACGGTGTGCCCAACGTGCAATAAGTGGCCGTGGTAGGGGCGCATCAAGTGGAATGTGTCGTGGTTCTAAGTCTGACAGTAGAATGGGGGGTAGGTAT
Source organism: Triticum dicoccoides (assembly GCF_002162155.2). NCBI lineage: Eukaryota > Viridiplantae > Streptophyta > Magnoliopsida > Poales > Poaceae > Triticum > Triticum dicoccoides. Next base: position 753,485,258 of record NC_041383.1, on the reverse strand, counting down.
GGAGAGGCAAGATCCTAGCTATGGAGTAGTTGTACACACGAGTGTTTTACGAGTTCAGGCCCTTCTCGGAGGAAGTAATAGCCCTACGTCTCGGAGCCCGGAGGCGGTCGACTGGTTTCTGTGTATATGAGTTACAAGGGTGCGAACCCTCTCCACTGAGGAGGGGGTGGCTTATATAGAGTTCGCCAGACCCCTCCGGCCCTCAGTTATGCAGGGTTTAAAGTACATTAAGACAGGGGTTACTGGTAACGCCCTCATAAAGTGCCATGAAGACTATAAAAGCTACTTGATGACAGACCGTTGCATGCTGAGTGACTTTAGGTCTCCTGGCCGTCGAGTGGTTAGCTTCATGGTCGAGTGGCTATCTTCATCGTCGAGTGTCCTTGAGTTCGTCGAGTGAAGTCCCTCTTGGTCGACTGGAAGGTAGCTTCTTCTAAGGATGTCCTTGGATAGGGTATCCTAGATAGGTCCATGACCCTACCCTAGGTACATGACTTCATCATTAGCCCCCGAATGGATCGAGGTTCGAGTGAGGAAGGGGTTGATAATTTTCTCCGACCTATTTCCCGTGCTCTGATTATGTCGTATCCTGGATCAACGATCTTTCTTTTTTGGCATTGGCATTAACTTTTCTTTCAGTCGCCTTGATCCATTCTTTTCTTCTGTCGAGTGAACTTTTGAACTTAGTGAACTTCCGAGCGACGGATCGCGGGAAATCTATCGTCTGACAGATTGATCTGTCATTAGCGGATTTTGTGGGATTCGAATTTTGGGAAGCGCGCGAAGCGGGACGGACCGCGGTACTCGGATGGGATAAGGCGTGGACGCCTCAATTTCCGCGCCGCCTTTTTCGCCACGTATCATGCGTGCGCGACTGTTTCGGGATGTGACAGGACCGCTCGGGCCTACTTGTCAGCCACTCGGAAGCGTCCTTATATAAAGCGCCAGGGGAGGGTTTTTGAATAGTGCCTTCTCATTCTCCTCTCTGCCCTCTTTGCCTCCGCCCGCTGTGCCTACTCTCGCCTCCGCCTATCCACTCCTCGTGTGCTTCACCGGCGACAATGGTGAAGGAGAAGACGGCGGCCTTGGAGCGCGCGAAGAAGGCGATGGCGACGGGGAAAGCGAAGGGGAGAGCGTTCAGTCGGGCCGGATCTTCGTCAAGGTCCCGTCTGCCAAAAGGTTGGGTCCAAGGGGATTGGATCCGTTCGACCATCACTGAGACAGATCTCAATGACCTGGCCAACGAGGGTCTGATCCCTCACAGGTCAGCAAGGCTTCCGGGGACCGAGTGTCAACCGTAGCCGCAGGAGGGTGAGTGCGTTCTCCTAGCCACTCATGTAGGCCGTGGATTCTCTCTGCCGCCGAGTGTTTTCTTTCGAGGGTTTCTGAACTTCTTTGGGGCGCAACTCCACCATTTCACTCCCAATTCCATTGCCTATCTTGCTGCTTTCGTGTCCATGTGCGAGAACTTCCTGGGTTGTCGACCACACTGAGGTCTATTTAAGCACATATTCACCTGTCGCTCACAGACGGTGAAAAAGGCGAGTCCGGATGATGAGAGGACTAAGGTTATCCAGATGTACGGGGGTCTTGGGATTCAGATGAGGAATAAGAGTACTTTCCCGGCCATGACCCTTCCTGAGTCGGTCAGAGGGTGGCAGTCGACTTGGTTCTACTGCCAAGACGAGTCGACGCCGGGGCAGTCGACTGGTCTCCCTCCGTTCTCCATGGACCGAGTGGACAAACCCTCTTCTCTGAAGGTGCTTCCTGAGGAGAAAGCTCAAGTAAAAATGTTGATGGAGCGCGTAGTCCAACTCGTTAGGGACGGAGTGACGGGTATGAATCTTCTGGAGGTCTTCCTTAGACGGCGCATCCAACCGCTTCAGTACCAAGGCCACCCGATGTGGCTGTACTGTGGTACCGAAGATACCACTCGGGTCCATCCAGAAGCGGTCGACGACACCACAGTAGAGAGGTGGGTGACCGCAATCACAGGGAATAAGGACAACCTCGAGGGGCTAGGAGGATCCCACCACTCGACTATACCTACACACCGGACACGGTATGACCACTTATCTCCAATTGTAATCTTGCTTTATTCATTCTACTTCGCTGCGAATTGGTCGATTGACCTTTGTTTTGTTTTGTTGTCTGACAGGCCACCATTGAGTTATACTCGATACCCAATGGAGCGCAAACACCGACTGAAGAGGAGGAAGGAAGTGGGGGCGAAAGCCCGAAGGAGTGGGATTCGGATGCTGACGACGATGATGAGGGTGATGACTCTGGTGAGGAGGAGGAGGAGGAGGAGGAAGTTGTACCTCCTCGCTCGGAAAGACGCTCGAAGCTTGTCCATGATCCCGCGGCCGAGTGTGGTAAGGGGGTCGCAACCGTCACGCAGTCGTCCAAGCGCCCTCGTACTACTTCTCCGGTGCCGACTGAGAAAGCTCCGAAGCAATCTCGAGTGGCGCCGTCGAAGTCGGCGAAGGTCTTGCCGAAGATGAAGATGGTGATCCCCACTATCTCAGGGTAATGGTGTAGCTTGAGTTTGTCTGTTCCACATGAACTTATTCTTGGTCGACTCATGAGCTAATCGACTGACTTCTGGAACTGCAGTGCTGCTACTTCTGATACGTCGGTCAGAGCCGAAGATCAGGAGATGGAGGATGCTGTTACTTCGAAACCTGGTATGACTCTTGTAGTTCCGTCTTTAGTCGATTGGTTTCTTGTCTCTAATTTTGATTCTTTTTCTGCAGCTTCATCTAACGTCATTATCGACCTTCCCGACGACGACGATGAGGAACCACTGAGGTAGAGAAGGAACAAGAAAGCGTCTGCTGGCAAGGCGACTCAGGGCGTGCCAGCACCCGAGACATTGGTCGTGGAGGGAGACAATGTCACTCGGCCAACCGTAACCTTTGCGGTGCCGTTGACGAGTGCTCGTCCTTCATCGTCGAGTGTTGCTCAACCCTCGCTTTTCTCAACCTACCACATCCCAGAAGACCAAGATAGTGCTGCTAAAGAAGCAATACGCCAAGCGGGGGTCATGATGGAGCAAGTGAAGGCAATTCGAGAAGCCAGCCAGGCAGCCTATGACGCCAGTTCAGCTCTTCAGAGTAATGTTCAGGTCAGTCGGTCACTGCCTGTTCTGTTAGGATATGATATCTGAAAACTCTTCTTTCTGAAATTCCTAGAGTTTGTCCTACACCCACTGGGTGTGTCGATTGAAATTCTGGGTTAGTGGGGGCACGCTGAGTGCACCCACTGGGTGTAGTCCCCAAGGCTATGATGGACTGCTGGCAGTTGACCATAGTATTTATGTCTTAAGTTTTTTCCTTACTCGACTAGGTCGAATAGATTCATAGACCGGTGGGGCCACGCTGAGTGCACCCACTGGGTGTAGTCCCCGAGACTGTGGTCGACTGCTGGCAGTCGACTATAGTCTGAAGAGCACCTCCCGTTTTTTTGTTGGTCGACTGGTCGACTCTAACTGATGAAACTAGTGGGGGCACGCTGAGTGCACCCACTGGGTGTAGTCCCCGAGACTGTGGTTGAATGTTTGTATTCGGCCGTAGTCTTAGAAACGCTATGATTTTTCCTTAGTCACTCGGAAGTGAATTGTCTTTGACATCTGTCGATTGGTTCTTCGTAGAAATCATGCGACCTTGCGGCTCGTTATATTGAGTTAGAGAACAAACACATCCAGCTCGAGCTTGATCTGAAACTGACCCAAGAGAACCTAACGAAGGCGAAGGAGTAAGCTAAAGGTATGTTTGGTGAGGCCTTCGATGACTGCCTTTGCCTCTCGTTTGTTTCAGAGTCTGATCTCACTGTAACTTTGCAGACAAAGTGAGGGATGCCCTGAAGAAGAAAGACCTTGACTTGGTTGAGATGCAGAAAGCGGCTTTAGAGAAGACCAAGCTCGCAGATGAGAAGCTGGCTTCAGTCACCAAGCTTGAAGAAGAAAACACCAATCTGAAAGCTGTTCTTGATGCTGCCAACAAGGAGGTCAGTCGACTGAAAAGTGACAAGATTGCCCTGAATGACAAGGCCAGTGAGTTGGTGGGAAAGAAGAACGATCTGGAGGCTTATCTGGGTGGACTCTCCAAGAAGCTATTCCTCATGCTTGAAGGTAATCTTTTGTATCAAACAAACATTTTAACTGTGATCTCCGACTGTTGTCTTGACTCGGTGGTTGTGCTTGCAGAATTTTGCCAGAACTTTGAAGAGGAGACTGGTCGACTGGAAATAAACTTGGATCCCATCAACTCTCCCGTGAAAGATGAAGTCGCCATGAATGTGCTCCGGCTTGAATCTCGTGTTGCTGCTGTCGTCGACTATCTCGCAAGGCTGAAGGTTGCAACTTCTTGCATCGACACAACACTCTGGCCAAGAGAGACGCTCCAGAACGACATCAAGTCTCTGATGACTCGACTGAACGAGGTCCCAAGTCGAGTGCAGGAGTGGAAGAAGTCTTCTGCCAGGTGTGGCGCGGATGTTGCTCTGTCTCTGGTCCGCGTTCACTGCAAGGATGCACGAGAGGACAAGCTGGCGGCCCTTAGGGTGGCTAACACCAAGAAGGATGATTTCCGATCTTTCATGGAGACCTTCATCGCCGCTGCCACTCGGATTGCAGATGGAATCGACCTGGATGAGTTTGTTGCACCTTCCAGCCCTCCACAGGAGGGGTAAAAAACTTCTGAGCTTGATACTTTAAATTTGCCTCGGTATGCCGAGTGAGTTTTGTAACCGACAAACCTTAACAGGCTTAGCGCCTGAGCACTTTCGGTTCCGTTAGGTGTTATCCGAACTTGGATTCGACGTTGAATATGTTTGTATTTGGTTTGAGGTGTCTTTTGCAGGCTAAAGCGAGGCGCTCATTGCAATCGACTTGTTCCCCGATACACTTAGGCGAGCACTGGGCTGCAGCTAAGCCCCCGAGTGGGAGGTCTGCTCTCCACTCGGTAGGATTTTCAAAAACTGAGGCGAGCACTGGGCTGCAGCTAAGCCTCCGAGTGAGAGGTTTGCTCTCCACTCGGTAGGATTTTTCAAAAGCTTAGGCGAGCACTGGGCTGCAGCTAAGCTCCCGAGTGGGAGGTTTGCTCTCCACTCGGTAGGATTTTCAAAAACTTAGGCGAGCACTGGGCTGCAGCTAAGCCCCCGAGTGGGAGGTTTGCTCTCCACTCGGTAGGATTTTCAAAAACTTAGGCAAGTACTGGGTTGCAGCTAAGCCCCCGAGTGGGAGGTTTGCTCTGCACTCGGTAGGATTTTCAGAACTTAGGCGAGCACTGGGCTGCAGCTAAGCCCCCGAGTGGGAGGTTTGCTCTCCACTCGGTAGGTTTTTCAAGAACTTAGGCGAGCACTTGGCTGCAGCTAAGCCTCCGAGTGGGAGGTTGCTCTCCACTCGGTAGGATTTTCAAAAACGTAGGCGAGCACTGGGCTGCAGCTAAGCCCCCGAGTGGGAGGTCTGCTCTTCACTCGGTAGGATTTTCAAGGTGTACCTCTGGAGAAGGAGGTAGCAGTCGACCTGCACCTCGTCCTCCTTGTAGAGCGCACGTTGTATTTGAACTTAGGCGAGCGTAATGCTGTAGCTAAGCCTCCGAATGGAAGGCTGGCTTACCACCCGGTAGGATTTTGTTTAACTTAGGCGAGTACTTGGACTGTAGCTAAGCCTCCGAGTGGAAGGCTGGCTTTCCACTCGGTAGGATTTTCAAAAAACTTAGGTGAGTACTTGGACTGCAGCTAAGCCTCTGAGTGGAAGGCTGACTTACCACTTGGTAGGATTTTCAAAAACTTAGGCGAGTACTTGGACTGCAGCTAAGCCTCCGAGTGGAAGGCTGGCTTACCACTCGGTAGGATTTTGTTTAACTTAGGCGAAACGGATTTCGCAGCTAAGCCTTCAAGTGTGAGGCTGGCTCACCACTGGGTTAGGATTTTTTTACAGACTTAGGCGAATCAGATTCGCAGCCAAGCCACCCACTGGGGGATTTCTTTATGTGGACGAAAGTAATAACAATTACTGGGAAAATCATAAAGCTCTTGTCTTTGATAAATAAACTACAGAAGTACTTTTATTACAACTCATCCGAGTGAATACTTAAGTGTAAAAGGGGCAGAGAAGCTCCGTGTTCCAAGCTCGGGGCTCGTCGATCTGATGCTCGACATTGTAGAGACGGTATGCTCCATTGTGGAGAACCTTGGTGATGATGAAGGGACCTTCCCAAGAAGGAGCAAGCTTGTGTTTTTATGCTGATCCACTCGGAGAACCAAATCTCCTTCCTGGAAGGCTCGACTCTTCACGTTTTTGGCGTGGAAGCGACGCAAGTCTTGTTGATAAATGGTCGATCGGATCAGGGCCATCTCCCTTTCTTCCTCTAAAAGGTCGACTGCATCCTGCCGTGCTTGTTCTGCTTCAGCTTCGGTGTAGAGCTCGACCCGAGGAGCATTGTGGAGAAGGTCACTCGGCAAGACTGCTTTAGCTCCATAGACCAAGAAGAACGGACTTCTTCCAGTCGACCGGTTGGGCGTGGTCCTTAACCCCCAAAGCACCGAGGGAAGTTTGTCGACCCATGCACCAGCCGCATGCTTGAGATCATGCATCAAACGGGGTTTCAACCCTTTGAGAATCAAGCCGTTGGCTCGTTCTGCCTGTCCATTCGACTGTGGATGGGCGACTGAAGCATAGTCGACTCGTGTGCCTTGAGACGTGCAGAAAGCTCTGAATTCTTCGGAATCGAAGTTTGACCCGTTGTCAGTGATGATGCTGTGCGGGACTCCATATCTGAATATTAATTCTCTGATAAAGCTGACAGCAGTACCGGTATCGAGGTTCTTGATGGGTTTGGCCTCAATCCACTTGGTGAACTTGTCGACTGCTACCAGCACATGGGTCAAACCGCTTCTTCCTGTTCTCAAAGGGCCGACCATATCCAACCCCCATACTGCAAAGGGCCAAACAAGTGGTATGGTCTTTAAAGCTGAGGCGGGCTTGTGTGACATATTGGAGTAAAATTGACATCCCTCACACTTGTCGACTATCTCCTTTGCCATTTCATTCGCTCTTGGCCAGTAAAATCCGGCTCGGTATGCTTTGGCCACAATGGTCCGGGAAGACGCATGATGGCCACAGGTCCCCGAGTGGATGTCATCAAGGATTATTCGACCTTCCTCCGGCGTTATGCATTTCTGACCAACTCCAGTCGCGCTTTCTCTGTACAGCTGTCCCCTTATCACAGTAAAGGCTTTAGATCGGCAGACGATCTGTCGAGCCTCTTCTTCGTCCTTCGGGAGCTCTTTCCTCAAGATATACGCGATATACGGTACTGTCCAATCGGGAGTGATCACTAAAGCTTCCATGATCAGGTCGACCACTGCTGGAACTTCAACCTCAGTCGGATCCGTAACACTCTTAGGTTGCGGAGCTTCGTCGGTAAAAGGATCTTCTATGACTGATGGAGTATGGATATGCTCCAAGAACACATCACTGGGGATGGCTTCTCTCTTGGATCCTATCTTCGCCAAATCATCAGCCGCTTGATTTTTCAGTCAGGGTATATGGTGGAGCTCTAACCCTTCGAATTTCTTTTCGAGCTTCCTGACTGCATTGCAGTATCCAGTCATGGCTGGGCTTCTAACGTCCCACTCCTTCATCACTTGATTGACCACCAAATCTGAGTCTCCGTAAACCATAAGGCAATGGACGCCGAGTGAAATGGCCATGCGCAACCCATACAAAAGTGCTTCATATTCTGCTTCATTGTTGGAGGAATCGAAGTGGATCTGGAGCACATATCTGAGCTTATCTCCTCGGGGGGAAACCAAAACTACCCCAGCACCAGAACCATTTAACATCTTAGAACCATCAAAGAACATGGTCCAATGCTCCGAGTGAACTTGAGTCGGCTGCTGTTGTTCAATCCATTCGGCAAGGAAATCTGCTATAGCCTAGGACTTAATGGCTTTCTTTGCCTCAAATTTGATATCAAGGGGAAGGAGTTCAATCGCCCATTTAGCCACTCGACCAGTTGGGTCTCTGTTGTGCAAAATCTCTGACAATGGTGCGTCGCTGACGACTGTAATGTCATGATCAGAGAAATAATGAGCAACCTTCTTCATGGTCATGTAGATCCCATATACGAGCTTCTGATAATGAGGATATCTTTGCTTCGATGGAGTCAAAACTTCAGAGAGATAATACACTGGGCGTTGAACTTTGAAGGTTTTACCTTCCTCTTCCCGCTCGACCGTAAGTACTGTACTGACGACCTGTCCTGTGGCTGCAATGTAAAGCAACAGAGGCTCGGTAGCAAGCACCGGCTGGGTGGAGAGCAAGCACCCACCATAAGTACTTGCTGATTGGAGTAGCAAGCACCGGCTGGGTGGAGAGCAGAGATTTTAGCTTGGCAAACGCTGCATCAGCTTCTGGAGTCCACTCGAACTTGTCTGCCTTCTTCATCAGTCGGTAAAGAGGCAACGCCTTTTCACCGATGCGAGAGATGAATCGACTTAACACAGCCAAGCATCCAGTAAGCTTCTGGACGTCATGCACACGCACAGGGCGTTTCATTCGGAGTATGGTGCCAACTTTTTCTGGGTTAGCATCGATTCCTCGTTCTGAAACGAGAAAACCGAGTAACTTTCCGCCAGGTACTCCGAATGTGCACTTTGATGGATTGAGCTTGATACCATACCTCCTGAGATTGGCAAATGTTTCAGCTAGGTCAGTCAACAGGTCGGAACCTTTTCGTGACTTGACCACGATATCATCCATGTACGCTTCCACATTCCGACTGATTTGAGTGAGTAAACACTTTTGAATCATTCTCATGAACGTGGCTCCGGCATTCTTGAGACCAAATGGCATGGTGATATAGCAGAAGCACCCGAATGGAGTGATGAAAGCTGTTTTGATTTCGTCAGGTCCATACAGACGGATCTGATGATACCCGGAATAAGCGTCTAAAAAAGACAATCTCTCGCATCCCGCAGTTGAGTCGACAATTTGGTCGATGCGAGGGAGAGGAAAATGATCTTTTGGGCATGCCCGATTGATATGTTTGAAATCAATGCACATGCGAAGTGAGTTGTCCTTCTTGGGAACCATGACGACATTGGCGAGCCACTCGGAGTGGTATATCTCTCGGATAAACTCTGCTGCAAGGAGTCGAGCCACCTCCTCACCAATGGCTTTTTTCTTCTGAACGGCGGACCGTCGAAGTCGTTCTTTAACAGGTTTCGCTTTTGAGTCGACTCTAAGGCGATGCTCAGCCAGCCCCCTGGGAACACCCGGCATGTCAGCTGGCTTCCATGCAAAGATGTCCCAGTTCTCACGGAGGAACTGGATGAGCGCTTCTTCCTATTTAGAGTCGAGTGTTGTGGAAATATGTGTCGGAGTCGCGTTGGGGTCAGTTGGGTGGATATGAACTGGCTTCGTCTCCCCAGACGACTGGAACGCTGACTCTGTGGCGGGCTTCTTGGCCCGCAACAAATCACTCGGATCTGCATTTTTCTTGTATCCTTCCAGCTCTACCACTGTTATCTGGGCATCTGTAATCTTCGAGCCTTTCTGGAAACACTCTTCTGCCTTCTTCCGGCTGCCCGTGATAGTGATCACGCCTTTGGGGCCAGGCATCTTTAATTTGAGGTACACATAACATGGTCGAGCCATGAAGCGGGCATAGGCTGGTCTTCCCAAAATAGCATGGTAAGCGCTCTGGACATCCACGACTTCAAATGTCAGCTTCTCTTTGTGGAAATGCTTCGAGTCGCCGAACACTACATCCAGAGCTATTTGACCGAGTGACTCGGCCTTCTTTCCAGGAATGACTCCGAGAAAACTCATGTTGCTGGAGCTGAGCCTGGACATCGGAATGCCCATTCCCTTGAGCGTCTCTGCATACAGTATATTCAACCCACTGCTGCCATCCATCAATACCTTCGTCAGTCAAGTGACTTCGACGACTGGGTCGACCACCAGCGCTTGCCTCCCAGGGGTGGCAATGTGAGTAGGGTGATCGGACTGGTCGAACGTAATGGGAGTTTGCGACCATTTCAGATAGCTTGGTGTCACCGGGGCGACCATATTCACCTCTCGGTTGATCACTTTCAGTCGACTTTTGCTCTCTACATCAGCAAAAATCATCAGGGTGGAATTGACATGAGGGTACCCTCCATCACTGTCCTCCTTGTCCTCGGCCTTGTCCGACTCCTTCTCTTTGTCCTTGGGCTGTTTTCCTTGAAACTGCTGGATTAAGAGCCGGCACTGGCGAGTGGTATGTTTCGGGTAGATGAAGTTACCCTCTTCGTCTTTCTTCGTGTGGATGTGACACGGTAGATCCATCACGTCATTTCCTTCTTTATCCTTTACCTTCTTGGGGTTCCAAGATCCTTTGGGCTTGCCTTTGAATTTGCCCTGAGTCACGGCCAGAGCCTCTCCAGGAGCAGCTGGCTCGGCCTTCTGCTTCTGCTTCCGACTGGAGTTTCCTTTTTCCGATTGACTCGGCTTATACTTTCCACTCTGGAGCCTGTCCTCTTCTTCACCGTTAGCGTATTTGGTGGCAATCTCCATCATTCGACTCAGGTTCATATCTCCGGTTCGACCAAACTTCAGGCTCAACTCTCTGTTCTTGACACCATCCTTGAAGGCGCAGACCGCTTGATGGTCCGACACATTCTCCACGGTATGATGCAAAGTGATCCATCTCTGGATGTAATCTCTCAATGTTTCACTCGACTTTTGTACGCAGACTTGCAGCTCCGTCAATCCGGTCGGTCGCTTGCAAGTTCCCTCGAACGTCCTGATGAACACTCGAGAAAGATCTTCCCAGGTGTAAATGCTGCTAGGAGCTTACTGATTCAACCACGCCCTGGCCGAACCCTCTAGCATGAGTGGCAAATGCTTCATGGCCACCTCATCATTACCACCACCAATCTGTACCGCCACTCGGTAGTCTTCAAGCCAAGTTTCAGGCTTGGACTCTCCGGTGAACTTACTTACCCCAGTCGCCAACCTGAAGTTGGGGGGTATCACTGCGGCTCTGATGGCTCTGCTAAAGCATTCTGGACCTGAAACATGGACTCGGCTGCTAGTGGGCACATCTCTGTCATGGCCACCTCTATGAGCTCTGTTCCGATCGACCAAACCTTGCACGATGATGGATCTCGCGTCAAAGCCTGGTTCTCTGGGGTCGACCGGAGCTCTCCGCCCAACACTAAGCTGACGCCTGTCATCTTGCTGCCGATGGGCGTTAGACCCACTTCTCGGGGGAGGAGTGGGCACTCGACGCCTATCATCACGATCAAATCGGTCATCATGTTGGTCCCGCCGGCCTTCACGTCCCACGCGCCTCGGAGGTGACCTTGGGCTGTGAGCCGACTGAACAGTATTCGCAGCGACGGATCGACTGTGAATCTTGTTGTGCGACTGTGACACAACTGAATTCTGATCTCCTGCCGCCCGGAGCAAATCCCTGATCTGCATCAAGCCTCTTCCAGCCTCCGACTGAGAGGGCTGAATTGACTCCGCTATACGGGCTGCAGCTGCCAAATTCTGAATCGGGGTTCAATATGCCTGAGTCGGTCGCGAAAAGAGCTGACGTCGGCTGGAGTCAGGTACTCATTGACGCGCACGCTCGTCGAGTGCTCGCTGGAGGTTCTCCAGTCGAGTGCGTTCAGCCAAGTTGGCCAAACGCGCCTCTTCCAAAGCACGAGCCTCAGGAGTTTCTCCTGCGATGGGAGTATGCAGGGCATCCATGTTCCGACGGCGAAGATCTTCTCTTTGCTGAGAAGTGAGTGGCTCGGGCTGATATTCTTCGTGGGCCTGAGCGGGGTCGCCTCCATCGTCCATCCCGTCGATGCGGGGGAAACCGGGAGGGCTACGAGGCCCGTTGACCATCAGGACCTCTGCCGCTGGATCACTGCTGTCGCACTCGGATGCAGTCTCTACGGAGCCAGTCGACAGATCGAACAGGCCGTAGAGAGATTCGTCGGGCTCAATTGCCGCGACTTGGGTGGTGGCCTATTGGCGAGCCACTGCGTGTCTCACCCATCGCTGAAGCCTCGACCGACCGGAGCGCTTGCACTAGCGGGAGACAGGGAGGGAGGACGGCACAGGAGTCGACCGGTATGGGGTCGACGGCTGCCGCAGCAGGACGCCGCGGACACACGCCCGAAAGTGCGTCGCCCCGCAGACGGAGAGCGCGTCGATGCCGAGTGGTGCCTCCTGGAGCCAAGCGGAGTCGTCGGCGATGAAATTGAGCGCACCGAGACGGATCTCGCGGCCCTCGACCAGAGCTCCGTCAGAAACCATGATGAAGGCAATCGGACAAATTGCAACTTCTCCAAAAAGTCGCTAAGACACCTGCCCCACGGTGGGCGCCAACTGTCGTGGTTCTAAGTCTGACAGTAGAATGGGGGGTAGGTATGGAGAGGCAAGATCCTAGCTATGGATTAGTTGTACACACGAGTGTTTTACGAGTTCAGGCCCTTCTCGGAGGAAGTAATAGCCCTACGTCTCGGAGCCCGGAGGCGGTCGACTGATTTCTGTGTATATGAGTTACAGGGGTGCGAACCCTCTCCACTGAGGAGGGGATGGCTTATATAGAGTTTGCCAGACCCCTCCGGCCCTCAGTTATGCAGGGTTTAAAGTACATTAAGACAGGGGGTTACTGGTAACGCCCTCATAAAGTGCCATGAAGACTATTAAAGCTACTTGATGACAGACCGTTGCGTGCTGAGTGACTTTAGGTCTCCTGGTCGTCGAGTGGTTAGCTTTATGGTCGAGTGACTATCTTCATCGTCGAGTGTCCTTGAGTTCGTCGAGTGAAGTCCCTGTTGGTCGACTGGAAGGTAGCTTCTTCTAAGGATGTCCTTGGGTAGGGTATCCTAGATAGGTCCATGACCCTACCCTAGGTACATGACTTCATCAGCATGCTTCTAGCCCACCAAAAGTGACCGATGGGTCCCCCAAGAGGGTATCATCTGATTAGTTGGTTTCCTAGTTCTTTTAGAATAAACATGAGTCCTCCTACTTGGAACTCGGCGCAAGCTAAAACTAGCTCAAAATTTGTTTTCGCTTTCATTTTTATAGTAAGTTCTATATTTAAAATTTAAAATGTGAAACAATGACGAGAAAAATAATTTGCAACATTTTTAAAATGACCATGAATTTTATTTTATTATATTGCATTTAGGACCGTTATTACTGGTGATCGTCACCACCGCCCCCTCCCCCCACCCCCGCCCCATGGGGGGGGGGCGGTTGTCTCGAGCAAACGATTGGTTCACTAGGGGAGCTGGGGAGGCACCACCGAGCGAACATTTTGAGTGGTTCGTTGGTTGCCTCCTCTAGCACGACTCGTTTGGCCCGGAGGCCCAATTTACCAATTTTGGAAAAATGCCATCAACAAAAAAAAGACCATAATTATCATGATCAAACTGAAGAAAAGTTGCCATACTACTTCATTAAAAATGGAATCTCTCTAATTTCATAAGAAATACAATGAGTATGATTAAAAATGGTTGTATGAACTACAAAATAAAAAAAATTAATTCTAAACTTTAAAACTGCCATCCCAGGGTAAAAATGCCATGAATAAAAGAAAGCGCAAAGTCCATAATTCGAGAAATTTTTATGCTTTGAAAAAAAATTGACGTGCTTCTTTATAAAACCACCATCCTCAAGATAAAATGTTTTATCTGGATAAGCACAAAAAAACCTGCAATGCCACTAAGAAATGCTCAAACATTAAGAAATTCCATCCTATTTGTAATAAAAAAATGCCATCCTCTCAATAATTAAATGCCATCCTATTGTTGATAAATATGGCATCCTATTTTAATAAAAACGCCAGACACTTAGTAATAAAAACTGTCATGCAAATAAAAAATGTCATTCTTCAGTAAAAATGTCATCTACTATTGATAAAAATGCCACCACGTTGTTAATAAGAATGCCATGTGCTTAGTAATAAAAACTGGCATGACATTAAAAATGAAATCCTCTTAAAAATGCCATGTTATAAAAAATAAAACTGCCATCTCTTTTAATAAAACCACCATCCTCTCAAAAAATGCCATGCTATAAAAAATTAGAATCCATGTGAAAAAAATGAAAAAAATCAGGATTTCTAGGATTGACAAAATATGTGGCGTTTTAAACACAAGTGATTCACAAAAGGCCCTCTGTGCCGAGATTCATGTGACAGCAGGGAGACGGTTCGCTGGGGTTAGCCCCCGGCAAACGGTTGCGAGGAAATGTTTATGTACATTTATAAGCAATATACAAACTGACAAAATAAATATTACTTTTGCCCACGTGGGTGCCTATTCTTAAATACATGTGTCCTACTCTCTTCATTTCTAAATATTTGTTTTTTAAATATTTCAAATGAACTACCACATACGGATGTATATAGACATATTTTAGAGTGTAGATTCACTTATTTTGCTTCGTATGTAGTCAGGTGTTGAAATATCTAGAAAGACAAATATTTAGGAACGGAGGGAGTAGATAGCTAAAGAAATGTGCACATATATGAATCGTCCAGTTAGCCCTTATCTGATTATCAACATTTAATTTCAGATAAAGGCAACAAATACTCAGCTATCGACCTCATGAATCTGGATTGGCTCGTCAAAATGTTTGTTCAAGTTGGGAATGTCCCGTCCTATCTAAATTCCTTGCAGTCCTCCACCGGCAAGTCACACTCTTGTACTTTCGCGTGTATCGAGGACCTTGTGCCTCTTGATCGTAACTTTATAATCTTGGAATAAAGTCCTTATTACCGTGTAAAAAACTTTTAATTTGAGATAAACGATCCATCTCATGAATTTGTATTGACTCGTCGAAATGTTTGTTCAAGGAGGGAATGTCCAGTTCGATCTAAATTCCTTACAGTCCATATTTCACAAAAGATTACAAAAGTCAAAAATTAGAATGCAGGATCGGCGGAGCCAAACACCGCAGCTGACGAATACAAGGGTTTTTTTTTTTTTTGGAACAGCTATGTGCCTATGCGCAAGCAAGCTCGGCTGAAAATGGCGAACCACTAGCTCATCAAAGAGGAGCTCCGCAAGACCAGAGCGCGGAGACCTGAATAACTCAAGAATGCAACCAAGAACCAACTACCTTGACGATGAGGCATGAATCAGTAGGAGACGTCGACGAGGGCCAGCATGGCCTGCGCAACGAGCTGTCCCGCCGTCCGTCTCTGCACGGAGCGGAGGGCAGAGTACTGGTGGTCCAGCTGCGGCACCGGCGCGCTCTGCCGGCGGCCACTCAGTAACGCGCGCAGCTCGGCGTCGAAGTGCGCCGCGGCCGCCCGGAGCGTGGCGCAGACCCGCGGCAGTTGGCGCAGCAGCGGCAGCGTGAGGTTGAACGGCCACAGCAGGATCGAGAACTTGAAGGCGTGCAGGAACCCGCCGACGACCGCAGGCACGGCGAGGAGCACCACGTGCACCGCCATCGTCGATCCCCCCAACAACTCTTCCACCACCGCCGCCGCCGCCGTCGTGGTGCTCCTCCTACATGGCCAGCCGGTCCCTCTGCCTCTGCCTGTGCGCCACGACGTTCTTGAGGTGGTGGTGCTCCTCGCCGGTGCCTGCCACGGGCCTGATCGACCGACCGGCCGGCGAGCGATGGCAACGATCGAGAAAGATTCTGCGGAATCGAGTAAGTTGTATATATGGACGCTCTCGATCGTGGACAAATAGTGCTGGACAGCTCAGGTGCTTCTCAGGGCATGAGGCCGGCGACGTTGTTGTTGGATGTTAGTTAGCGTATGCCCCTGAATGTGCTCGCGGGTCGCCACGAATGGATTTGGCGTAACACTTGGCAGTTGGGGAGTCGAGATATTCTCGCCACATCTCGATCGATTGATACAACGTTACCTCTGTGGGGACTGGGGCACCGCCACCGGCCGGTCGTCACCGGCAATTATCCGGGTAGGCAGTGAGGACGGTGCTGGCGTGCTGCCATGTGCGAGGCAGATTGTTGTCGCCGTCATAATTTCGTCAGCCATGCGGCCCACCCCAACCAACCTCGTTCTGAGCTCTGCCGTCTCTGCCGCCGGCATTTGAGACGGAGCCCTGTGGTTTACATACGTGTCGTCGGCAAGTCGAAGGTGCAGCTGAATGCCGTCCGCTGAATAGGAGAACATGCCTTGTTTCTTAAACGGATTTGTCTTATTTGCCATAAATATATATCAACAGCTGCCCCAATCCTCCATTAAGGGTTATCGAAGTAACAAGGTTTAACAATTTTTAGATAGCTCGCCTTCCGACATTATCTCACATCTATGCGAGTTTTTAACAGGATTGCTAAACTTCAGTCAATTGATACTTAGCGAAGTCCAGTCGACACTATATTTGTGATTTGTGCGATCATGCATGGAGATCGGTGTAATATTTTCTTTCTTTCTTTCTATATGTTTTATCACTTGACTAAGACTTCATTAGGTTGACCTCGTTAAGTCTCTGTCTGCTGAGATCTAGCTATACCCAATTTTTTAAGTAAGGTTGTTCCAACAAATGGGAATACATTTATGTAAATGATCTCTCTTTGAGAAGGAAGAACTTCCATAGTTTTTTTTGGAACCTCCATACTATTTTTTTTAGTGGAACCTCTATACTAGTTAAATAAGGCAATCATTAGTTCATCACCACATCAATATCAGTATTATATTCATGCAAATAGCATTGTAATACTCACTTATGATAATCTAATATAGTACTGAACAAGTAGCAAAAATTATCCGGTGTAATTACGCGTTGGTCCTTTGAGAATACGCCTCCTCAACGACCAATGGTTAACAGCGGTTCTGTGGAGCGGTTTTGCGAGAATAGTTAATAATGAGATCATCATTTTAGGAAATGATGCGGAACTGGGTAGTGATATTGATCCGGAAGAAGCTCAAAAGGCACTTGAAATAGCCGAAGCTAACTTGAGTAAAGCTGAGGGTACGAAAGATTTGGTTGAAGCGAAGCTCGCTCTCAGACGAGCTAGGATACGAATCGAGGCTGTCAATTGGATTCCCCCATCCAATTGAAGACAATCCAGTGGTTTATAGTTGATACAAAGAAAAAGGGAAGAGGGGTAGAAAAAGTTATTAGATAGCGAAGCGAAGTAAGTCCAATGCTATCTAGTAATTTTTCTACCTACTTACCTACTATTGGATTTGAACCAATGACTCCCGCCGTATGAAAGCAATACTCTAACCACTGAGTTAAGTAGGCAATTTATCACCACAAAGGAAGACCCATTACTTCGATACATTGGACTAGTTACAACAAACTTATCACTGCAGCCGACAAATGCAGGAAAAAATGAAAATGAAAAATGGAACGCCTATGTACATGATCCAAAGAAAATTCTGAACCAACGTTTCCATCCAAGCCGAGCACCGCCGGAATCAAACAGCTCCGGCGTGCAACCACCTTGGCAACGCAGCGGCATCAGTAGGAGATGTCGACGAGGGCAAGCATGGCGTGGTCGACGAGCCGTTCCGCTGGCCGTCTCCGCACGCCGCGGAGGGAGAAATACTGACGGTCCAGCTGCGGCGCCGGCGCCCTCCGCCGGCGGCCGCCGAGGGACGCGCGCAGCTCGGCGGCGTAGAGCGATGCGGCGCCCCGGAGCGTGGCGCAGACCCGCGGCAGGTCGCGCAGCAGCGGCAGCGTGAGGTTGAACGGCCACAGGAGGATGGAGAACTTGAACGCGTGCAGGAGGAACCCGCCGACCGCCGGCGCGGCGAGCAGCACCACGTGCACCACCATCGGTCGATCCCCAGACAACTCTTCCGCCTCCGCCGGTCGGCCGGTGCCGCTCCACTACATGGCCGATCCCTCCGCCTCTGCCATGGCAACGTTTCTTGAGGTGGCGCTGCAGCTGCTGGTGGTTACCGGTACCACGCGCCTGACTGACCGGCCATTAACTATGTAGGGGCATGTCGCGTGGGCGGATTAATAATGGCAGGCGATGACGATCGAGAGATGTTTGATAATGAGAAGGAATCGACTCAATTATATGGACGCTCTCGATCGTGGACGCGTACTGCTACGCAAGTCGCTGAGGACATTGTTGTTGCTTACCGCACGCCTTGTGTCCTTGTGTATGCTTGCCGCGAATGGAATTATCGAGCTGGGGCGTCACGAGATTCTAGCCATGGACCAGCGTCCGTTCGATCTCGATCGATCTACATTTTCCCATTTTCCTCCTCTGTGGAACACCGGCCGTCGCTGGCAATTGTCCGTGGTAAAGCAGCGACCAAGTATCTTTCACGCACGTCCTTGTTGCGGTCATAAGAATCTGGAGTTGGAGTGTATCTGTATGGATGGTAAAAGCAGAATGTTTTCTGTTGGCGTGTATACACAGAATGATTGACTTGAAATGTCGGCATACAGTGGGGTCGAAAAGGAGTGCAAGTTGAGACTGTCCCTGATGTTGTTTTGTCTAAAGAAAAGGCCTATGGTGCATTCCTATAGGTACACACTCAGAGTTCAGGGGTAGGATCGCGTAATTATACATATCCAGCTTCTCCGGAGATCTAATTTAATAATAGACAGGTAATGCTAACCGGCGAATGTTCGCTAGGAAGGAACTTCGAGCGAACGCCCTCTCAATGGCAGTTTTCTTTTGAAAAAGCCTTCTTTATAAGGAATTGCCATGCTGGCCTGAAAACATTGTCACCACTTGATAACTAAAATTGCCATGAAAATCGTTCGCCAAAACTATCCCCCTAGCGAACGTTCCCCAGCTATTGAAGTGCTAGTCCTATATAGAAAAGAGAATTAGACTACTATATCTATGTATTTTTCATGTCTATAAGCCTCACCCCAACCCATCGCGACAACCCCACTTCGGCAAGAGTGAACACGTGTAAATGTATACTAACGTGCAAACGTAAAAACAAATCAAGCAGGAGTAGATAAATGGATGCTAGCAGAGGAGATAATGCAGAGGATGGAGGAGGAGGTAGAATGCATGAAGAAGGCGATGCAGCGCGCACACCAAGCAGCAATTCAGCATACCCAAATATCATGGGGACAAGTAAAATTACCAACATTACTGTTTACATATCATCATGAAATAAAAAACCCAGTCTTATACTTTACTATTGAAGTGGGTTCGAAAATTACCAGCATTGGTGCACACATATTACCAGGTCCAAAAAAATGCAAATTACAAGGGTTTTTTAGGCAGAAAGAATACTTTAATATTGAAGTGGGTTTGAAACTTACCAGCATTGGTGCACACATATTACCATGTTTAGAGGATGCAAATTACCAGGGTTTTTTAGGCAGAAAGAATGTTTTATTGTTGAAGTGGGTTTAAAAATTACCAGCATTGGTGCACTCATAATACCAGGTTCAGAGTATGCAAATTACCAGGGTTGTTTAGGCAGAAAAGAAAGATACATTCACTGAATCTTCAGAAAACTACCATGATAGAAAACTGTTATTTATCATGTAATATTCCACTAATCTACCAGGCCAAAGTGCAGGTGCTCAGGCAATCAGCGCAAACAACAGTTTGCCCAGTGGTGGAACAAGTGCACATAGTGCTGGAACAAATGCAAGCACAGGAGCTGGGAGCCTTGGAGAGCAGACAATAAGTGAACCAGCAACTCCAGAATCTGCTGGGATCGATGCTGATATGGAAGGCAGCAACATGGAGGCATATTCCACACCTAAGCTACCTTTACAAGGGACAAAATTTGACACCCTGAAGAGCGCACGTGACCACTACAGCACCTACGCGCGCAGGACTGGCTTTGCAATTAGGCAGCAATTCAAGAAAGAGAGGGTTGATGGAACTATAAGCAGGGTGCTACTAGTTTGTACAAAATATGGCAAACGACGCAAGGACAAGGATGAGCTGCAAGATGTGGAAAACCCAGCCAGCATTGTCAAGAAGAGGAATTTTTTTTTGTTAGGACTGAATGTGAAGCGCACATGTACCTATCCCACGATGATGCATGGTGGACTGTTGACCGTTTCGAGGACACCCACAATCACCCCCTGATCAAAAAGCCTTCCCTAACAAAATTCTTATCATCACATCGGTACATTCTGAAGGAGGAGCAGGACTTCTTGAGGGTTCTGCACGGATGCAACGTTGAGACTGCGAGGCAGATGCAGCTGATGTCATGGTTCTACGGGAGCGCTAAAGACGTACCCTACACGACACAAGACATTGCTAATCAACGAGCTAAGTTCCGCTTAGAGCACCGCCACAAGGACGTTGGGAGCACAATTGCATACTTCCAAGAGATGAGGGCCAAAGATTCATATTTCTACTGGAGAATCAAACTTGATGATGAGGACAGGGTTGAGAACTTGTTCTGGATAGATGGCGCATCACGCAGGGCATATGCAAAGTATAATGACTGTTTGTTGTTTGACACAACATACATGACAAACATGTACAAGATGCCGTGTGCACCATTCATTGGAATTAATAACCATGGTCAATCCATCCAGTTTGGGTGTGGCTTCGTTCGAAACGAACTAAAGGTTGTGTGGCTGTTTAACACATTCCTCCATGCAATGGGTGGTGTTGCCCCTAAAAACATCATCACAGACCAGGACTTTGCAATGAGGAGTGCGATCGACGAGGTCTTCTTGAACATAATACATAGAAATTACCGCTGGCATATAATGGAGAAGGCCCAGGAGAAACTTGGAAAACTTATGGCTGGTGATAAACCACTAAACAAAGCGTTCAAAGACTGTGTTGACAACAGCTTGACTGGTACGTACCTAATCTGTTGACCCATTTTAATTACCATGCAGCAAACTTGAGAAGCCATATGAATATATGTGATGCACAAGTTACCATGTGTGGGTCTACACAAGTTACCATGATCTTGTTGGTTATATTACCAGGGGGCAGTTACATATTTGATACCAACTATTGGTTTAGAAAAGTTACCAGATCTAGAAAAATTGTTCAATAAAGTTACCATCTAATAACTAAGAAAAGTTACCAGCATACTTGTACTTTAATTACCAATGATTGTGTATGATGTTGTAATTGTCTCATGTTTTGTGTATCACAGAGGAAGAGTTTGAAAACAAATGGTGGGACATGATGGATGAAAATGGCCAGATCGACAACGAACATTTTCAATGGTTGTGGGAAAATAGGAAATGTTGGACCCCAGTGTACTACATTAAGCATTTCTTTCCATTCTTGCAGACAACTGCAAGGAGCGAGGGATTCAATGTTGTGCTCGAGAAGTACGTGAACCCCAACAACTCATTGATTGAATTCGCAACTCAATACACTGCAATCCAGGAGAAAGTAATGGTGGTTGTGACGAAAGAGCAAGTGGACACAATTTACAAAGAGGCAGACATGTATTCATTGAACCCAATCGAGTTACAGATGCGAGGGATATACACACAAAATCTGTTCTCCAAGTTCCAGGTAGAGATGAAGCTAAAGACTGCTTACGGATGCGACACTTTGCAAGATGGAACCTTCAGGATGTGGTCGCTCCGAGGCATACTACCAAAGTATGGGGATAGGGACTACCATGTGCAGGCGAACAAGGATGAAGGGGTATACTCATGCACTTGCCGCAAGTTTGATCGCGATAGGCTATTGTGCGCACACATACTACGAGTAATGAAACAGATTGGAGTCTATGAGATACCGAGGAGGTATATCCTGGATAGGTGGACATGGGATCCAGAAGAGGATCTTGTTCAGCCTGATTACCAACAGCCAACAGTTAAGAAGGGTATGACAGAGGAAGGAAAAAAATATCATGATATATACATCTATTCTGAATGGTTTCAAGGAACAAGCAAAAGACGCTTGCACTACTGATGAAGGGATGGCATTGGCAAGGAAACATGTTAATGCTTTCAGAGACGACATGGATGCACTAAAAAAGAGGTAGCTAAAGAAAGCAAGAAAAGAAAAAGATGAGGGAAAAGAAGCACAAATGTTTTCTTCACCACCAGGGACTAGTGCCACTGAAGGTGTCCCAGTAGCGCATCAAGGAAGTATTCCTGTCACGCATGTGTCTGGTAATATTTTCCAGTTCCAGGGCTCACATACCGATGGATCCCAATCATCAAACACAAGAGTGATACTAGACCCACCAAAGTCTACTACAAAAGGGCGTCCGAGAGAGAAAAGATTCCAGCACCCATTTGACATTGCAAAGCCAAAAAAAGAGGAAGTGTAGAGTCTGCAGGTCGACAGATCATGATAAACGCAAATGTACTTCACTCATCCCGCACTGAGAAATGCAAGTTATATGGGCATTGAAATGCAAGTTAGAGATTTTACTTATCAATTTTACCCATTTTATTGTGTAAAACGGTGTCGAGACACCATGTAATGAAAAGTTATCAGCACTGAAACATGTAAGTTATCATCCAGAATGTAATGGGGATTTTCAGAAATGAGAATGAGATTAGTTATCGTTCTTTGTTTGTGAGCAAAATGTTATGAAACAATGAAAAAGAAAGTTATCAGCACCTGTTATAGTATGTTATCAGCATTGACTATCATAAATTATCAGCAAAAATGTATTAAAATGATAGTAATCAGCCCAGAAAAAAATGTATAAAACTATCATCGTTCTTAAACATAATACTTATATTGGTGCAAATTTCTCACATCAATTACTCCTTATTGAACAAGTGATAGTGCCATTGCGTGCATTTGTTAAGAGGATGGTCCAGCCACATGCTTGTCAATATCTTCCTCAGCGCCGGGATCTGCTCCTTAGTTATTGTCGGGATATTTTTACCATCCCAGAACTCCAAGATCTTGAACGCGAAGAAACCGCAATCAATGATGTAAGGAAAAAAATAAAAAATGTGTTAAATAGCAAAATAAGATAAGCAAAAAGGTGAACGAACTTTTAAAATGCTACACTACTAAGTTATCGGGTATTCAGATGGAAAAAAATGATGGAGTACTAGCAAAAAAACTAACCCATTGTCCTGTTTGAACACATCGATGTACACCAGATCATAGTCTTGGATCTGCTTACTCGAGTCCTTGTACGCAATCAACCAGGCTTTTTTAATGCCATTCATAAGCTTCGTCGCATGTGTGATGAGCGAAGGGCTATCTTGTGGACGAAGAGAATCAATAACTTCAAATCGTTTTGCCTTGAGATTAAGGCACAAGACATACCAATGCCCGTCCTTTGGTAGAGGTCCCAACTTTTGCAGTGTTGGAAACAATAGCTGTTAAAAAAATGTGAACACATGAACACAAGAAGTTACGAAGTTATCAATGCATTTACAGTTAAAAAGGCAAAGTTATCAGGACACTGACAACATATGTTACCAATAGGCATACATGAAAGTTACCACAGAAAGGAAAATTGTGAACACATGAACACAAGAAGTTATCAATGCATTTACAGTTAAAAAGGCAAAGTTATCAGGACACTGACAATATATGTTATCAGTAGGCATACATGAAAGTTACCACAGAAAGAAAAATGTGAACACATGAACACAAGAAGTTATCAATGCATTTACAGTTAAAAAGGCAAAGTTATCAGGACACTGACAACATATATTACCAGTAGGCATACATGAAAGTTACCACAGAAAAGTAACATAACTAGGTACCCGCTAAAATTCTTTAATGGTACGATGTCTGACAAAACCAAAATAAGAGCCTGATAAAATTGCCTGTTAGACCAACTAAAAAGCATCTTGTACGATTTAAAAGAAGAAAAGTATGTAGTTTACGTAAAAAATTGTACCTGATTTTGGTGACGAAGTATGTAGTTTGCATCATGACGGAAATGTTTGATTAGGAACTTGCTCGTCATATCATGTATGAGAAGATATATTGACACCAACCATGGAAAGATGATCTTCCCTGGGGGTACAGAATCAGAAAGAATTCGGATGTGGAGCTCTGCAATATTATTCTAAACTTGACCACCTTCTATCACACTATTAGTGAGCTCCTCCAATGTGACCCACCGCCCATCGATGTCAATAACCCTAATACTGAAAAGCAAACAAAGAAAAAAAAGTATATAAGCAAATGTTTTGCCGGTGAGGGGTCAAAATACTAGAGAAAAGATAAATAGTAAATGTCATTACTGTTTTATCTTGGAGTTAACTAAATCAGTGGTGTGCTTGATAACTTCTGCGTAAATAACCTCTTCAAGTGCAGATGATGTGAGGCCACAATATGAAGGCAGAAGGAACTGCGATGGGCGGCTTACCCTAACTTTCCGAATGTACGATTTAGGAGTCACACTGGCTGAATGATTACCATAGGGAGGTTGAATAACTGGTGTAGCAAATTCAGGGTTGGTGGGGTGGTCTAGAAGAAAAGTGAAGGGAGTTATCAGAGTTGGGAATGATGGAAAGAAATATTATGGTAAAACAAAAGGAAAAGAAGTTATCAGAGTTTAGAACAGTAAATTATCAACATGAAGATAATGATGTTATCAAGCAGGTTGGCAGTAGGAAAAAGTTTGTTAAATAAAATCTTCCTATGAGTACCTTTTACAGAACCGTAATTTGCTTTTGTTCTAACAGTGGCACGTTCGACTTTTTCAACCCACATAATTACATCGTCGTCTTCAACATCCGCATCATAAACTCGAAATTGACGCTCTTCAAAAAGTTGCGATCAGGTCAGTTTGTGAACTGACAAAAGGAATGTCAAATATGTGGAAAAACAGCTAAAGAAAAAAGTGATAGATAGTGCAAAATGATGATATAATTACTGTAGAGAGAAAAAAGGAAGAAAATGAGGGGGGTCAGGATAGTTAAAGGGGCAGCATAAACGTATTAGAATGGTTTGTCTATGCGTGCAGGGAAAGGAGGGGGAGGGGTGTATTTACAGCATCAATAAAGGAAACAAAATGGTTGAAGTTATCAGCATGGTGATAGCAGAAGTTATCAGGGCATGATCACAAATGTTACCATTTAAGTAACTAGTTAGCAAAAAAATTGAAAACATGTAGGTATCTAGTTAGAACAAAAAATACTAGCACAATATTCGCAAAAAGTTATCATGGTGAAAGTTACCATACGATAAAATGGTAAGCTGGATAACAAGGTACAAATATCTTTCATGTAGAGCAATGTATTTATCAGTTAAAAGTATAGCGCTACAATTATCAGTCAGATGTTAACATGGTGATAGCAGAAGTTACCACACAAAGGGTTGAAGTTATCAGCATGGTGATAGCAGAAGTTATCAGGGTATGATCACAAATGTTACCATTTAATTATCTAGTTAGCAAATAATTATCAGTTGGATGTTATTAAAAGTTACCAGGAAAAATGAACAATAATAATCATGTATAATACATCCACACACCAGACAACATAAAAAATAAAAGAGCGCAAATGTGAAACGAAAACACATAGTTCATTACATAGCACACACGCAAAAGCATAAGTCATTACATGTGAGAGGGGGGGGGGAGGTTGTCCATACATAGGATAAAAAGGGCATAAATATACACACAAGGATCAAACTAAAAGCATAAAAAAGGTCTTCGAAAAGCAAACATCCATCCCATCACTCTTTTGTGATAAAGCGAAGACACGTATATGCCTTCACTTACCAAGGTCACCAGGCTCAGAGCCTGAAAACGGATTGGAGTCAATAGGATTATCTTCAGAATTCTTTAAATCTCGTGGTGCTGCCGCCATATGATCAATTGGGGATGCTGCTGCTCGGTCTTGGGGAGCATTGTTAACCGTTGGGACCACTGCTGGTGCTTGAGTTGTCAAAACAACCGCTGGGGTCGGTGTTGGTACTGCAGCTGGGACTGCGGTCGTCATAATAATAACTGGTCCGGGTGGTGTGGGGCCAAAATCTAGGCCAAGAGAGCAAGATGGTGGGGTGAAATCCCAGTAGGCCCTATCAGCAACATCTTCTACATCTGCATTAATGCTGAATTCTTGGGCGGCGACTTGGTCATCCCCAGGTTGAGCTTCAACAAACACTGCATCTTCAGTTTCAACTGGTTCTGCCACATTGGATTGGGAAGATTCAACTTGAGCTTGAACAACATATGCTATTTTGACAGGAGCTTGGTCATCTTGAGCTACAGCAGCGGTCATTGGAGGAGCAATTCCTTGAACTTGATCAACAGAAGTTTCACCTACGGCAGCGCTCGTTGAAGGAGAAATTCCTTGAGGTTGATCAGCAGAAGTTTCAGCTACAACAACGTTCATTGGAGGAGCAATTCCTTGAGGTTGATCATCAGAAGTTTCAGCTACAACATCGCTCATTGAAGGAGCAAGTACTTTAGGTTGATCAACAGAAGTTTTAGCTTCAGTGCCAATAACAACATTGGCAATTTCTTCTACCACTTGAGTAATAGTGGCTGCTGTCGCGAGCTCATCCACAGCTTCATCCACAGCTATTGGTGAAGTGACCACGGGGGAGTCTTTAAAATCACCTTTCGCGTCCTTGGGAGCAAAACGAGGAGAAGACCTAGTTGCAACTGCAACTTTAGAAGACTTCGTAACCTTCCTCACAGTAATCTTGGTCTTCTTGCTGCACACAAAGAAAAATAAACATGGACATCACCAACTTATAAAAACATTAGTTACCAGCTTATATTAACATTAGTTATCAGATTATATTTGCATACAACAGCTAAAATTAACATTAGTTACCACCTTATATTGACAGAAGTTAACAGCTAAAAAATAACTTTAGTTACCATCTTGTAATCAAATTATTTGACATCTTATGGCCAACTTGGTTATCCACATAATGCAAAAAATCAACATCATCATAAATCATTAATGAAGATGGTAACTATGAAGATAACAAAGTTACCAACAAATTTATCATGCTAAAAAATAGTAAATATTATAAGAGCTTTGACTATAAAAACTACCAGTCACTCATGTACAGATTATGATGCCACGCATAAAAGAGTTAAATTACTAGTATATACTCACCTAATTTACAAATGAAAAATAAACAAATAGAGAAAATCATTTAGATATCATATAGTGAGGAAAAATAACATTCATAATCACTTGGGTGACATGTCAGACGAGTCAACATCTGACGAAGAACGCGCATGATTACTAGGTATCTCCTCAGACGTGACACCCATACTGCTCGACCGCGTTTGCTGAAGGTCGGCAACACTAATAGATGGAGCATTTGAACAACTGACAAGTTATTATTTGAAAAGGATATACTGCACGTGAGAAAAATGTTACCCTAGACAAATAACACATGCTTACCAGCATATAATTACTAAAATTATCATGTAAACAAAGTTAAACTACATATTGTTCAAATAAAAAGCTGAAGTTATTATCGTGAAAATAGCTACTAAAGGTTATCAGCCTTACCATGATATAATTACTATCCATTCTAGACAAAAACACAGGCTTATTAAGGAATAGAAACTATCCAGACATATTTACTTCTAATTATCAGATGCTAGGTGCTAGGAAAAGTGGTAACACAAAAGAGTAACAACAAGTAAGTATGTACACAAAGAAAAATAAACATGGACATTACCAGCTTATAAAAACATTAGTTACCAGCTTATATTAACATTAGTTATCAGATTATATTTGCATACAACAGCTAAAATATAACATTAGTTACCAGCTTATATTGACAAAAGTTACCAGCTAAAAAAATACAATATAACAAATGAAAATAAAAAGAAATCAACTAGCACATGATAAGAAACTCACTTGCCAGGATGTTGCTTCTTCCGCGTGGGATTGGCAATTACTGAGTTAGTGCCCTTATCAGGGCCTACAATGCCAAGCTCATTGATGACTATTGCCTTGATAGAACGATGTGTATCATCCAACGACGGCTGGTCAGAAACAGTTGTACCAATGGCCATGGGCGGAGAAGGTAGGCGTAATTTCTTGCAATGCTTGGAATATTGCTTTTCCAAGTTACGGACAAGAGAAGAACCGCACCTCTTCACAGAAGCATCAACAGCAGCCTCGTTTTGAGTATCCGTCATATCTGGCTAGTTATGCAATCCATCACTATATACATTCCCGGAACATGCAATAAGCATAATCTGAGACTCGAGAGGCTGATCGGTTCCTGCAGTAGCAGTCCATCAATTCCGGCTAACCTTACCGACACATTGGCAGTTGTAAACATGGTTGCACCCACATCTGCATTCGCTGCGCCACTACCTGAAGCATCATGGGCATTCGGTCCAGCACTACCCCCACTACCTGAAGCCTCATGGGCGTTCGGTCCACCTGAAGAACCATGGTAATGAACATGAAAATCTAGATCTTCGTTAGAGTGACCATCACTGCCACCATCACTATCCTTAGGATCAGAATCTGAACCTTCAATAGTTTGCTTGCCGGGATCTTTTACTTCACGCGAGCGGGATGCAGGACGGGTGCTTGCAGTCTTCCCGACAGCAGAAGATAAACCCTTTAGTTGGCTCTCTAACACACAGGACATCCATGAGTTGTCTTCATCATCCAAGGACATGAACTCATTAACAAGACCACCCAGGAGGCCAACCATGCCAGACGAAAAGCGACCCACAATAGCAGAAGCTTTAGCAAGTTTCTGATAGAAAATCATGAATGAAAAAACAAATAATCAGGTTGTGAGAGACATTAAGTATCATGCAAAAACAACTAAAAATACCACACAAATATAAATTCAAATGAAGTTATTCCAAAGTGAGAATCTAAAAAAAAGTTACCATCATGAAAACAGTACAAGTTACCAGGTCTTTATAACAAAATTTACCAGGAAAAAGGAAAACAAAAATACCCAAACGCACAAAAAAGATTAAAATACCTGTTCAGAATAGTTTTGCGGTGCATGAACACGCATGAATTTATCTAGACCTTGTAAGCCACCAAACAAGCAATAGTCTTGACCATATTGGGGCTTAAGCTGAAAAAAATATGATAAAAAACAAATTAAGATCTTGATAAAAAATGATGGCAATACATAGAAGGTAAGAAAAAAGATGAATGGGAAATTATCGGTAATTTCCCATAAGAAAGCTTGTCCATCTGGACATCCATCCGAAGAACTTTCGATGCCAACTCATTGGTCCACACATTAATTGCAAAAGGACCATTAGGCAAGATGATACCAAGGCCAGTTAAGTCAACATCATCTATATACAGAAGCTGGAAAAACAAAAAAGGTCTTTACAATCTAGCTGTTTGGCGGAATAAGACGTACAATCCAAAAATCGTGGGAACAAAAAAAGAATATGGGGACTAACATTGTAGAATAGGAGGCAGCCCGTCGTAGGCTTTCCTTTTGAAAGGGCTTTGTGAAGCTGATCCGCAATAAATTTGCACCAGTTGAGGTTTTTTACATTGCCAATATTTTGCTGCGAAAAAAAAGAAAACACATGAAACATAGAGGAATGTATGCACACAAGTTAGCAGGGGACATAAGTAGACACTTAAAACACTGTTAAATCATTGAATCACCAAGTACATAAGCACACAATTACCACATTATTGAGAAGTAAGTCAAAATTACCATATTTGCAAGGCATAAATAAATTATCAGGTGCATTACTAAATAATTATCACAAATTCAGAAAAAGTTATCAGGCGCATTACTACATAATTACCACACCTTCAGAAAAAAGTTATCAGGTGCATCACTATGTAATTACTACACCTTCATAAAAAGTTATTCGGTGCATTACTATATAATTACTGCACCTTCATATAAAGTTATCAGGTGTATTACTACATAAAAACCACACTTCAGATCATAGAAAAATCAAAGGGACAGAAATTACCACACTCCAAAAATCAGGGGAAGTTATCAAAGTGCATATGTCAATAATCATCAGACTAAGAAGCAAAAAACTTACCAGGTATAAAAACAGAAAAGAAAAGAGATAAAAAGCGTGAACTAGAAAGATAGCCAGATGTGCTTACCAACACAGGATATCATCTGGTGCTGATCTTGTTCGAAGTCGTCGGCGCCATCACAGTGCTGACAGCAAGCACAAACCACAAGCACGTGAAATTGTCGTCATGCCGGTTAGTGCTTAAGATAAGGTTTAATACATCCACAATTTTAGGAGCATGTCCAAGATCACCAAAAAGATCTCCCGCAAGCTCAAGCTGTGCATCTGTAGGAACCTTGAAATCCACCACAATATCACCTCGGGGCACACCCATTATACGATGCACAGACTCTTCATTGACCGGTAACCTTCCACGACCGGGTACAACAACCTCACGGAAATCAGGGTCGTATAGACCAGCAAGCCATTGAGAAAGCCGATTGAACAGATTATCACACTTGATATTCCGCAGACTAGTGAATTCCATGTTATTAATCGCGGCCATTCTCTCATCTGACATATCCTTACAGGCAGTCACAAGAGCACTAACAGAAGCCCTATTCCGATCTGCGGGAGGCTTATGCTTCTTTAAGGGGTTCACCTCCTCAAAGTCATCATCTAATTTGCGCTTCATTGGCATTGTGACCTGACACACAAGAATAACAAAGAGAAAAAGTGAGCATAAAGGATGCACAGCTGTTGAATTAATAGTCACAAACATATTCTTATGATACATTGGTAACTGGTGAACATACAACAAGATAACTCATCCACAACAGAGAATGACAAGGACATGTGTGCTTCTACTAGATATTGAATACCTGAATATTTGTTTGCTTATAATACACCGATAAAATGTGTGTATCGGGCAAGATAACTTATGCAAATTAGGGATGGCAACAACTTACAAACAAACACATATATTGGACATCACAGAACTAAGTATTCAGTGACATGATAAATTTTACGGTGGACTCCTGATAAATTATTCACACCACTGATGGTAATATTCACAATTGGAGTTCATGTGAGTTAAATGATGGCACATCCATCAGTTAGAAACACAAAATGCATCACGAAATGAGACACCGCTGATAGCTAACAAAAATCAAGGAAATCGAGCCGTGTAGCATTTAGAGAAAACCCCTAGAAATCAGAATCATGAATGGATACATCACTGATGGCGAATCATGAATGTATACATAATGGTTTTGCATCTAGAGAAACGAAACCCTAGAAATCAGAAACGAGCCGTGTAGCAGAGGGGATCAGTTCAAAAATTACGGCAACTAGGCATGAAATCGAAAACGGCAAATTAATCACCGAAACGATGTGCATGCGAAACAGGGCATAACAAATAGCATCTGCACCACGAATTGAACGCATTGGGCGTGTTTCTCGTCTGTTCTAACATGTGACCATCCGGACAAACATCCCGCCACTAATGGAGTCGAGAAACAGAGCGTGAACTAATGGCGGATGTCAGGGCGATTGAGTCGATACTAACCGGTGGAATAGAATACTAGCGCCGAGAATCGACCGGAAAAGGCGCCGCCGCTCGCCGTCGACGGAGATAGAGCAGGGGCGGAGCGACAGAGAAGCGGGCGCGTGGTTATCAGACAAATTGAGGCGCACGAACTACTGGGATGAGAGGGCGATTGAGTCGATACTCACCGGTGGAGCAGAAGACCAGCGCCGAGAATCGACCGGAGAAGCCGTCGCCGCATGCCGTCGACGAAGGGAGAGCGGCCGCGGAGCGACAGAGAAGTGGGCGTGCCGTTACCAGGTGGAGCAGTAATGAGGCGAGTGGTGGGGGGAGGGGATAGTTAAGTCGCTGGAACGACAGAGAAGTGGGCGCACGACGGGGGAGACGGTTCGAGCGAAGCGGGCGACGTAGCGATGGCCCACACACCAGCGATAGAGAAATCAAAACTACTCGCTGGAACGTTTCTCGTGCGTCGGATTTGAAGTGGACGTCATCCAGGTGGCGTGGCAATTTTGCAATAGGGCACATGGTTGCCAAATACATTTTCCGTTATATTTAACATACTCTGTCCTCGAAATAACTCAGGTGTTCAGCTAGAAAATGCATCAAGGGCCACGTAGCTATCCATTATTTTCCTTTCTCGCAGGTCGGATTTGGTTATCTGACATGAATACATGATGATGTTTATTGTAGGTCCAAATCAAGTACATTTTTTGTGCATAGGTGGACAAGTCGAGCAACGACGGATACGATCATAAAGACGGTGCTAAGATCGATTGACCAGTCTTATCGGAGATTTCAGTCCGGGAAGCATCAATCAACATATTATAAAGATGAACTCGACATGTATTAGTTGTAGATAAACTTCGCCGTCCCTGAGCTACGTACGATAGGGAGCATGCACTTGGTCACGTGGTCGTTTACCAGCATATTTATTTTCCCCTGAAAGAGACACTTTGTTCGGCCTTCCAGGGGTCGAGAAGTCGCTTTTTGCTTTGGGCTCGCCCTTTCGGTGGACATTTGGCCGGGCCTTTCAGCGGAGTGCTCCTATTTAGAGCCTGGGTCGGTCGGAGGATAAGGGATCGCCTATTTGGCGACCTGCGCGTCAAATAAGGCAATTCTTATTTGGCGCTTCAGGAGTCCTCTAGTATAATTGCAAGCAACACTAACCACAACGCAACCAAACCCGAAGTGGTTAGTTGAATCACTTTCTTTGTTTTACACTTTCTTATTTTATTTTCTTGATTCAATAACTTTTTCAAATTTGTAAAAAAACTTTAATCGATGATTTTTTTCTCAATGTTGATGAACTTTTTCATATTCAGCGAACTTTTTCTCAAATTTGATGACATTTTTAAAATTTTGATGAATTTTTTTTTCAAATTCAGTGAATTAAAAAAACAGTGAACCTTCTAAAATTCGTTGAAATTTATTAAAAAATTCGATGAACCTTTTTCCTAATTTGATAACTTTTTTAAAAAGTTGATGGACTTTTCTTCAAATTTGATGATCTTTTTTCAAATTTTTGAACTTTTTAAAAAATCGATGAACTTTTTTTCAACTCGATGAACATTTTTTTAATTCAAAGAACTTTTTGTCAAAATTGATGTACGTTTTCAAGTTTGTGAACTTTTCTCAAAAATGATGAACATTTTAAAAATCTATGAATATTTTCAAATTCATGATTTTTTTCCAAATAATTAAAATATAGAAGTGTTTGGTTTCTTAGTGCAAATTCTGTCACATTACAAAATTCTCCACTTTTCGGAAACTACCCTCGTCCACCACCACTCGTCCCATAGCCCACTCGCTCTCCCCATCCACTCCAGATTTGCCCATCGCTCTGTCTCACTCTCTTCATCTCCACGTCCAAATCCACTGGCCACTCCCTCTCCATGTCTCTGGCTAGTCCTTCTCCCCATCGCCACCCTCTCCCTCTATCCGTCGCATCACTCTCACCGCATCTTGTTCCCATTCCCACCCGCATCTCGTTCCCACTCCCACCGCATCTCATCGGGAGTGAGGACGGAGCAGGAGGGCGGCGAAGGTGAGGGCAGAGGAGCAAGAGGTGGCAGAGGTGAGGGCTGGGCGGACGGTGGGGAGTGGAGGTGGAAGACGATTTGGAGACGACTGATTCAAATTAAGTGAGGGTGTTGATGTAATTTCCTTAGTTTTTCACCTGGTCAAAAAATCTCTCCAACGACTTATACTTTGGATAGGAGGGAGTACAATAAATACAGCGGCCGCACATACTTTTATATGGTTGGTGCTATTCACATTCACTACAATTGAGTAGTTGTAGTGGTTAGCCGAGGTCGTGTTATAACACAACAGTGTGAGTTTGAATCCTTGTGAGCGCAACTTTTTATGCGATATTTTTGTGCTGTAGATTTGTTGCGTTGTGCGTTCATGGGCTGGCCAAACTGGGCGTTGCAGTGAGCACCAGTTAGCCTCCACGGCACTAAAGGCGCGTAATAGGAGCCCCGTCAATTAAGGAGGAATTGCGCACATCCCACTGCCCCCGCACACGTTTATTGGCCGGCCCATGCACAGGGTAGGACACCTGTGTTTATTCATTTGTTTTTATATTTTTGTTTTTTATTAAAATAAATCGGTATTACAGAAATGTTTTCAATTTCACCAAATAGACATAGTTTTAAAAACAATGTTCGAGAAAACATAGAATGTTCGCGAATTCAAAAAATGTTCATGGATTAAAAAATGTTCATGATTTTGGAAACATTTTTTGCATATTCCTCAATATTCATGATTTTGAAAAAAAAAGTTCGGCAATTCAAAAAAATTTGTGAATGCAAAAAGGTTCGCAGTTCCAAAAAATGTTCATGATTTTTTAAATATTCGTGAATTGCCTACATGGAAAGGGTGAATGATATGAGTTTGCAATGATCAATCGTGACCCTATGGTTATTCTGTTTCATCCAGAGAGGTATTATTGATCCATTTGTCTGTATAGATAATTGCCTACATGGAAGTAATGTCCCTTGATATACAATCTCAATATTAATCGTGTTCAGGTGGCCTTGGATTGCATGGAGCTACGTAGCATGGGGAGACATTGTGATGGTATCTATATCCTTATCCCCTGCAGTCTCGCATGTCTGGCTTCTAGCTCCCCCATGATATCATATGAATTCTCTTAAGCATAATGAATGAATGAAGCCAACATTACCGTGAAAGATAATGAATAAAGAGGTGAGGGGAAGAACTCACTAGCCATCACATGGGAAACAGTGATGCCCCCTAGGTCTTAGATTGATGGCAGATTGAAGAAGCATGAGGTGTAAGAAGAGGCGGAAGGCATTACAAAGAAGAAGAATTGACAATGCTGACAAGTCATCTTGAGGTAAGAATAAGTAGAATGAAGAATGGAAGGTAAGGAGTCGTCAACCGAGAAAGAGAAGTATCTTGGCGAATACTCACTCTCTATGGAGAGTTAGCGAAGCCTGCGACCTAGTCCAGTCCTCATTACCACCCCTCACTTATTCGGAGGGGGTGGGGCGGGACCTCCACGCGCGTGATGGTGCAATGACGATCTGATCCATGGTGGCGCTACGGCGTGCTCCGGGCCGAGGCCTTGGGCGGTGGCGCGGTTGCCTGGTGGTGAGCCGACGGCGGCAGCGTGAAGAGGGCGTCGTGGAAGTCCGTGCTGGCCAGGTCAGGATCCTGGGGCGGCGGCCCTAGAGGGCGGCGGCGGGTGAAGCTTGGGCTTCCCGCGGTGGCATGTCGTGGTGCAGTCCATATCCAAGGCGGTTCTGCGTTGGCGATCTCGTGGTTTTGCCATGGATTGGTTTCGATTAGAGACGGTGATGAGCGTGCGGGATTGATCTCGGCTTCTCTCGCGGTTTGGCGAGGTGGGGTGGGCTCCCAGGCTCTAGTGGTGGCACATTGAGGCAGTGACCGGTGTGCCAGGGCTCCTATGGTGGCCGGATCTGGGGCTTTGAAGGCGGTCGAGACAATGCACAGGTTGTCGGGTGGATTTCTTTGGACGAATCTGAGTGAAAACTTGGTCTTCGATCGTTGGCCGGAGCCGGTGATGACGATGCCCTTATCATCGTTTTCTTCATGAAGGCATCATCGAGGTACAAATCCCAAACCGACCCAATACCTCTGGGGGAAACCCTAGATCAGTTGATCAGATGACGACGGCATTCATGTGTCATTACCCCCTTGGGGGCGGCATTCTTGGAGATGCACTCAGGCTCGAGGGACTGGCGGATGGCTTCTTCGGTGGAGCGGTGTTTCTTTCTACATATTTATGGCGGTGGCTCTTGGCGGCATGGAGCAGCGGAGGCTTGGCGTCAGATGTGTGGTGAAGGACACGCGCAGGAGGTCGACGTTGTCTGGCGTCGTGGTGGCGTCGGCGGCAGCTTGACCAGGCAAAGTCGATGCAGCAGTACAACTCAGAAGATGGATTGGTGGCAGGTGGCTGCGGCGGCCTCATACCTGGCAATCGTCCTGGTTGAGGAGCACGCCGGACTAGTGGGTGCCCATACCCGGCAGGCATCCTGGTTGGGACCTCAGGTCTTAGATGCTAAATTTGGCTGTGAGGTCTATTTGGTATTAGGCCCAGACTATCAGCACCCCTTCATCAACTGGATAGGAGTAGCGACAGATGTAGCTTAGTGGTGGCGTTGGTCTTGTTGAGTAACGTGATTGTATTAGGAAACATAGGTTAGACTAGAAAATATTCTGTCTTGCCTTGTACTCCAAGTAGATTATGTACTCCTATATATATGCCCACGAGGCTCAAGTAATAAAAACAACTATTCCACCAAATCTCTCTTCCTT
Organism: Triticum dicoccoides; assembly: GCF_002162155.2. Lineage (NCBI taxonomy): Eukaryota > Viridiplantae > Streptophyta > Magnoliopsida > Poales > Poaceae > Triticum > Triticum dicoccoides. The sequence goes on along the minus strand of NC_041383.1, from coordinate 753,449,156 downwards.
ATAACATGGTATCTATCGCAAGTCGATCCTAAACCCTAGCCACCGCCGCTTCCGCACTTGCGCACCGCCCCCGGGGCGGTCGGCCTCCATGACCACCGCCAGGGGCCGCGCCGCCCGTACCTAGGGTTCGTCTGCCGGTCGTGTTGACCGACTGCCCTAGAGAGTCTTTTCCCCGAGCCTTGCTCCGGGATTTTTTCTCTCCCGCCGGTCATCTTGATCGCGCGGTTTCTTTTTGGTTTTCCGATCTATTCTTGATCGGTTTGCGTCGCCCACCATCGCCGTCGACCCCGGCCGCCTCTACTCCGACCCCGGCGCGACCTGCTGGCCTCTCCTCCGAACTGGCGGCCACGTGCGCCAAGGCGGCCCATCAAGGCCAGCCGTCGTCCGCATGTCGGTCCGCTCGTTGCCCTGCGCCGGCCGTCACTGCCCTGCTCTGACTGGGACACCTGCATCGCCCCGACCCGGCGGCCACACGCCATGCGATGGCTAATCATAGTCGTCGCTCGCGCGCTGGCCCGCCCATCGATCCATATCACCCGCCTCCGCGGTGTTTGCACAGCAGCCCGGCGGTCTACTTTGCCGGCCTCGTCCTCGGTTGCGTCGGTACGGCTGTGTCAGGCTTGTCGGCTGCCTCAACTCGGGCGCCGCTGCTCCATTGGTCGCTCAGGCCTCGCTGCCCGGGCACCGGGGTTGCTTTGGCAGCCCGGATGCCGGTGCTGACAAGGTCGTCCGCACGATGTCTCACGCCGTCCGTCGTCACCGGCTTCATCTCGGACTCCGCCGGCACCACGTCTCCACCGAGCGGCATCCCCAACCTCGCGCGCGATCGGCTTGATCACCCGCTCGCCGCGAAGATCCGCCTCATCTACGCCACGTGACCAACCTGGCCCGTCGGTTACGCGCGCCTCCGCAGGCCCCGTGAAGATCGTCCCCGAGTTCAGCGCGCCTCTCCACCGATCGAGCATTGGGCTACCGCTGCGTCGCCCCGTCGGGGCGCAGTGCCGCTGCCCCGTGGTTCTCCCCGCGGCTCCATCGACCCGTGCGTCGCCGCTGCGTCGCCCCTTCGGGCCGTAGTGTCGCCGATCCTCGCCTCCGCCCCGAGGTCGTCCCCGCGGCTGCACCGACTCGCGAACCGCCGTTGCGTTGCCCCTTAGGGCCGCAGCATCGCGGCCCGCGGTCCCCGCCGCCGCCCCGAGGTCTTCCCGCCGTCGCCCGGACCGTCCTGTCGCCGCTGCATCGCCCCTTCCGGCCGTAGTGCCGCGGCCCGCGGTCCACTCCGCCGTCACTGCGCGTCGACCTCCCGTGGTATGCGCCGCGCCGTTTTCCTTGGCGCGGGAACTCCACCGTCCGCGTCGGTCTTCGTCATGCTATCAGGGTTCTTCGCCTACTTCGAGCACTGCCGCCGCACTCCTAACCTAGCCACCGTCGCCGCCGCTACCTTCGTAGCTGTCGCCGCCTCTGCCGCCCGTCCACCCCCTTCGTCTTCGTCCAAGCACCAGCCTGTCGCCAGCGTCGCCGTCATCTACCCCGACCACTTCGTCTACTCCGACCACCGTTGGTGACATCGGCCCCGCGCCGATGGACGCCGCAATCATCGTCGAGTTCTTCTTTGCTGGCCCCTCCGACTTCTCCGACATGGCGTACAGCTCGTGCAGGTCCCTCGTCTACGCATACCCGGTGCTGGCAACACCGATGCGTGCCTTCATCCACGACGTGTCCCCAGGCCTGGCAAGCCTGGTCGGCACTTCGTCAACTTCGTCTTCAACCGTCTACGCATGCCCGATGCTGGCAACACCGGTGCGTGCCTTCGTCCATGATGTGTCCCCGGGCTTGGCAAACCCGCCGTGACGCGTCGTCAACACCATCATCCTTCCGGCGCACCACTACCTCGTCACCACTGCGCCCATGACTAACTCGGCGCCTCCTTGTGCCCATGGCTCCATGGCGACTTCCTCGACACCGGCCACTCCGACTCGACATCGACCACGGCATTCTTCGCACGGCTACCTCGACCACTGCTCCACCACCCACGCTCTTGGCTACATCGACAAACGGCACAAAGGGCTACCGCCTGCTTGAGCAACCTCGTTGGTTTCCACTCCAGCCACAACTCCGCGATGCATCGACCGTTATGACTGTGGGGGCGGGGGGGTGTCCGTCGGCTTGCCTTTGGATTCTTCTCCAGTCTCACCGTCTGCGTTGCTACTGTTGTGACTGCGGGGGGATGTTGAGTAACGTGATTGTATTAGGAAACATATGTTAGACTAGAAAATATTCTGTCTTGCCTTGTACTCCAAGTAGATCATGTACTCCTATATATATGCCCACGAGGCTCAAGCAATTAAAACAACTATTCCACCAAATCTCTCTCCCTTATAACAGGTCTTACTGTTGTACGACTTTGTAAGGTCCTGTATTAATAATTAATAAAATCACCGTATGCACCGTCCAGATGCAGAGGCCGGGGGTATTCCTTCTTTTTTCTAAAAAAAAACTTATTCATGTCATCTTAAAAAAAGCAATAATTGATTATATATCATAGTTGTGTATCAAGCTTATTTCTTTTCCGTTTATGTGCTTTTGCATTGTCGTGATCCATGTTGAGTTGCTTTTCTTGATAAACAAGCATTGGGCTGCTTCGGCCTCACTCACTACCTCAGTATAGCGAGGCATATTGAACACAGGGCATATTGAACTGTGTAGACGGACCAACTGTCTCTTCATGATCTTAAGTACACAGATTAAATACCAAAAAATGTATGAGCAAAAACTTGTCTTTCTTCTTCTTGGCAGCTTTATCTGTGCAAACGATTTTTTTTAAAAGCCTCAATGTTCCATTGGGAGTTATCCAAATAATGAGGATATAACATTTCTTAACTAGCTCCTCATTTATTTCAGCATCTCATATCAAAGTAAAAATGAAGAAGGGTTTGCAAACGTCCACAAAATCAAAAAGTACTTTCACATATGACATCAAACAATGTGACTCTCCCCCAATTTATATTAATTGATGTTGCTTTAGTATAATTTTGGTAGTACAAACTACCGAAGTTTAGCATATGACTTCAAACTATGAGCTATATATATGCTCCTTTCATGGAGAAGATATACAAGTGTTGCCTGGTTTCTCAAGCACGTCCATGGCCTTCAAGTAGCACTTCTTATGCTCGGTCATTCACCAACAAGGTTCTTGATCATTTCGAGTTCCCTCGGTCATTCACCATGACTTAAAGGTTGTTCTTTTCCCTATTAGCAACGATCCCTGTAACATTCAAAGAACCGGGTCAACACATGTATTTATCTGCACTTATTTTCGTATGCAGGTGAGGAATTCAGCGAGATCAGGATTCAAAATGGACTCGGCAAATGTGAAACCTGTTCGGACGATGGTCCTTGAATGTGCTTTTCTTTTCTTTTGCTTTGTGCAAATCATATCCCCGAGCTGTAGTACGTGTTTGGTTGCGTGCATATAGGCCAACCAGGCCCGTACGGGAAGATTGTGGCCAGTTTGGTTGCATGTGTTCATTGTCGGGCCTCCAAAGCACGAAACTCAAAGCACCTCTGGGCCTGTCTTGCTAGGAACGCTTGAATCAGCAGTTTCTTCAGAGCCAGGCCCGCGTGATGCATGTGGGTGGTCGGGCTTGCACATGAGGAGCCATGCTCGAGAAGCTGTATTGCTTACCGAAGTGCCGACAGTTATTACCCTCACCGCCCCTCACCGCTCCCTCTCCCCTTTCCCCTCTCTCCACTCTCAACGATGGTGGCGATGGCGGCGTTCAGCAGATCGGACAACAATAAGGCAACCTCCGGCCCCTTCACCAGCATCTGCATCATCACCTCCTGCACTTGACAATGGCGGTAAGCACTTTTTTCACCTCCTCACGTACTCATTCGCATTCGATCTGCATTTAGGTTCAATCTGTGTTAGGTGAATGAGGAATGAAGGTAAATAGCCATAGGAGTGATCATAACATCATCTTGAGTTCGTAGTACCGATGGATTCGAGGTTCCTGATCTAGATTGAGTACAAGGGTTATGGGGATTGGGGGTAAATTTACACAGTAGTCTTAGATCTTAGCCTCGGTGATCCTAGAGGCAGTTGGAGCGGCGGGTGCTCTTGCCCTTGTTCTTGTCCTCGAGTTGCACCCCCGTATCTTCTTCGTTGCCGGAGTCGTACTAGCACTACTAGGGTGCATAGTAGTAGTGCGGGTTAAACATCTATTAGTAGCGCAGGTGTCCGCGCTACTACTACGGAGCTACAACTAATTTGTAGTAGTAGCGCGGGTGTTGGGGAATGTAGTAATTTCAAAAAATTTCCTATGCACACGCAAGATCATGGTGATGCATAGCAATGAGAGGGGAGAGTAATGTCCACGTACCCTCATAGACCGTAAGCGGAAGCGTTATGACAACGCGGTTGATGTAGTCGTACGTCTTCACGATCCGACCGATCCAAGTACCGAACGTACGGCACTTCCGAGTTCAGCACATGTTCAGCTCGATGACGATCCCCGGACTCCGATGCAGCAAAGTGTCGGGGATGAGTTCCGTCAGCACGACGGCGTGGTGACGATGATTATGTTCTACCGGCGCAGGGCTTCGCCTAAACTCCGCGACGATATGACCGAGGTGGACTATGGTGGAGGGGGCACTGCACACGGCTAAGAGATCCAAGGGATCAATTGTTGTTGTGTCTTTGCGGTGCCACCTGCCCCCGTATATAAAGAAGCAAGGGGGAGGCGGCCGACCTAGGGAGGAGGCGCGCCAAGGGGGGAGTCCTACTCCCATCGGGAGTAGGACTCCCCCTTTCCTTGTTGGAGAAGGAAAGAGGAGGAGAGGGAGAAGGAAAAGGGGGCTGCCCCCCTTGTCCAATTCGGACCAGAGGGGGGGCGCAGGCCTCCTTCCTTTTGGCCTCTCTCCTCTATTCCCGTATGGCCCAATAAGGCCCATATACTCCCCGGCGAATTCCCGTAACTCTCCGGTACTCCGAAAAATACACGAATCACTCGGAACCTTTCCGAACTCCGAATATAGTTGTCCAATATATCGATCTTTACGTCTCGACCATTTCGAGACTCCTCGTCATGTCCCCGATCTCATCCGGGACTCCGAACTCCTTCGGTACATCAAAACTCATAAACTCATAATATAACTGTCATCGAATCCTTAAGCGTGCGGACCCTACGGGTTCGAGAACAATGCAGACATGACCTAGAACTATTCTCGGTCAATAACCAATAGCGGAACCTGGATGCTCATATTGACTCCTACATATTCTGCGAAGATCTTTATCGGTCAAACCGCATAACAACATAAGTTATTCCCTTTGTCATCGGTATGTTACTTGCCCGAGATTCGATCGTCGGTATCCAATACCTAGTTCAATCTCGTTACTGGCAAGTCTCTTTACTCGTTACGTAATACATCATTCCGTAACTAGCTCATTAGCTACATTGCTTGCAAGGCTTATAGTGATGTGCATTACCGAGAGGGCCCAGAGATACATCTTCGACAATCGGAGTGACAAAACCTAATCTCGAAATATGCCAACCCAACATGTACCTTTGGAGACACCTGTAGTACTCCTTTATAATCACCCAGTTACGTTGTGACGTTTGGTAGCACCCAAAGTGTTCCTCCGGTAAACGGGAGTTGCATAATCTCATAGTTACAGGAACATGTATAAGTCATGAAGAAAGCAACAGCAACATACTAAACGATCAAGTGCTAAGCTAACGGAATGGGTCAAGTCAATCACATCATTCTCCTAATGATGCGATCCCGTTAATCAAATGACAACTCTTTTGTCCATGGTTAGGAAACATAACCATCTTTGATAAACGAGCTAGTCAAGTAGAGGCATACTAGTGACACTATGTTTGTCTATGTATTCACACATGTATTATGTTTCCGGTTAATACAATTCTAGCATGAATAATAAACATTTATCATGAAATAAGGAAATAAATAACAACTTTATTATTGCCTCTACGGCATATTTCCTTCAGTCTCCCACTTGCACTAGAGTCAATAATCTAGTTCACATCATCATGTGATTTAACACCAATATTCACATCTGTATGTGATTAATACCCATAGTTCACATTGTCATGTGATCAACACCCAAAGGGTTTACTAGAGTCAATAATCTAGTTCACATCGCTATGTGATTAACACCCAAAGAGTACTAAGGTATGATCATGTTTTGCTCGTGAGAGAAGTTTAGTCAACGGGTCTGTCATATTACAGAGCCGTATGTATTTTGCAAATATTCTATGTCTACAATGCTTTGCACGGAGCTACTCTAGCTAATTGCTCCCACTTTCAATATGTATCCAGATTGAGACTTAGAGTCATCTGGATCGGTGTAAAAGCTTGCATCGATGTAACTCTTTACGACGAACTCTTTTATCACCTCCATAATTGAGAAACATATCCTTATTCTACTAAGGATAATTTTGACCAATGTCCAGTGATCTACTCCTAGATCACTATTGTACTCCCTTGCCAAACCAGGGCAGAGTATACAATAGGTATGGTCCATAGCATGGCATACTTTTATAGAACCTATGACTGATGCATAGGGAATGACTTTCATTCTCTTTCTATTTTCTGCCGTGGTCGGGTCTTGAGTCTTACTCAATTTCACACCTTTGCAACACAAGCAAGAACTCTTTCTTTGACTGTTCCATTTTGAACTATTTCAAAATCTTTACAAGGTATGTACTTATTGAAAAACTTATCAAGCGTCTTGATCTATCTCAATAGATCTTGATGCTCAATATGTAAGCAGCTTCACCGAGGTCTTTCATTGAAAAACTTTTTATTCAAGTATCCTTTTATGCTATCCAGAAATTCTATATCATTTCCAATCAACAATATGTCTTGCACATATAATATCAGAAATGCTACAGAGCTCCCACTCACTTTCTTGTAAATACAGGTCGTTCCAAAAGTCTGTATAAAACCATATGCTTTGATCAACTCATCAAAGCGTATATTCCAACTCCGAGATGCTTGCACCAGTCCATTGATGGATCGTTGGAGCTTGCACATTTTGTTAGTACCTTTAGGATTAACAAAACCTTCTGGTTGTATCATATACAACTCTTCTTTAATAAATCCATTAAAGAATGTAGTTTTTGACATCCATTTGCCAGATTTCATAACATGTGACAATTGCTAACATGATTCGGACAGACTTAAGCATCGCTACAGTTGAGAAAATCTCATTGTAGTCAACACCTTGAACTTGTCGAAAACCTTTTTTTGTGACAAGTCGAGCTTTGTAGATAGTAACACTACTATCAGTGTCCATCTTCCTCTTGAAGATCCATTTATTTAACATGGCTTGCTGATCATCGAGCAAGTCAATCAAAGTCCATACTTTGTTCTCATACATGGATCATATCTCAGATTTTATGGCCTCAAGCCATTTCGTGGAATCTGGGATCATTATCGCTTCCTCATAGTTCGTAGGTTCATCATGGTCTAGTAACATGACTTCCAGAAGATGATTACCGTACCACTATGGTGCGGATGTTACTCTGGAAGACCTACGAGGTTTGATAGCAACTTGATCTGAAGTTTCATGATCATCATCATTAACTTCCTCACTAATTGGTGCAGGAATCACTGGAATCGATTTCTGTGATGAACTACTTTCCAATAAGGGAGAAGGTACAATTACCTCATCAAGTTCTATTTTCCTCCCACTCACTTCTTTCGAGAGAAACTTCTTCTCTAGAAAGGATCCATCTTGGCAACGAATAACTTGCCTTCGAATCTGTGATAGAAGGTGTACCCAACAATTTCCTTTGGGTATTCTATGAAGACGCACTTCTTCGATTTAGGTTCGAGCTTATCAGGTTGAAACTGTTTTGACATAAGCATCGCAGCCCCAAAATTTAAGAAACGACAACTTTGGTTTCTTGCCAAACCACAGTTCATAAGGCGTCGTCTCAACGGATTTTGATGGTGCCCTATTTAACGTGAATGCAGCTGTCTCTAATGCATAACCCCAAAACGATAGTGGTAAATCGGTAAGATACATCATAGATCGCACCATATCCAATAAAGTGTGGTTATGACGTTCGGACACACCATAACACTGTGGTGTTCCAGGTGGCGTGAGCTGTGAAACTATTCCACATTGTTTTATATGAAGGCCAAACTCGTAACTCAATTATTCTTCTCCATCATCATATCGTAGAAACTTTATTTTCTTGTTACGATGATTCTCTACTTCACTCTAAAATTCTTTGAACTTTTCAAATGTTTCAGACTTGTGTTTCATTAAGTAGATATACTCATATCTGCTCAAATCATCTGTGAAGGTTAGAAAATAACGATACTTTCCACGAGCCTTAACACTCATCGGATCGCATACATCGGTATGTATTATTTCCAATAAGTCAGTAGCTCGTTCCATTGTTCCGGAGAACGGAGTTTTAGTCATCTTGCCCAAAAGGCACGATTCGCAAGCATCAAATGATTCATAACCAAGTGATTCCGAAAATCCATCTTTATGGAGTTTCTTCATGCGCTTTACACCGATATGACCCAAACGGCAGTGCCACAAATAAGTTGCACTATCATTATTAACTTTGCATCTTTTGGCATCAATATTATGAATATGTGTATCACTACAATCGAGATCCAACAAACTATTTTCATTGGGTGTATGACCATCGAAGGTTTTATTCATGTAAACAGAACATCAATTATTCTTTGACTTTAAATGAATAACCGTATCGCAATGAACATGATCAAATCATATTCATGTTCAACGCAAATGCCAAATAACATTTATTTAGGTTCAACACTAATCCCGAAAGTATAGGGAGTGTGCGATGATGATCATATCAATCTTGGAACTACTTCCAACACTCATCGTCACTTCCCCTTCAACTAGTCTCTATTTATTCTGTAACTCCTGTTTCGAGTTACTAATCTTAGCAACCGAACAAGTATCAAATACTCAGGGGCTACTATAAACACTAGTAAGGCACACATCAATAATCTGTATATCAAATATACCCTTGTTCAATTTGCCATCCTTTTTATCCACCAAATATTCAGGGTATTTCTGTTTCCAGTGACCATTTCCTTTGCAGTATAAGCACTCAATTTCAGGCTTTGGTTTAGCTTTGGGCTTCTTCGTGGGAGTGACAACTTGCTTGTCATTCTAGTTGAAGTTCCCTTTCTTTCCCTTTGCCCTTTTCTTGAAACTAGTGATCTTGTCAACCATCAACACTTGATGCTATTTCTTGATTTCTACCTTCTTCGATTTCAACATCACGAAGAGCTCGGGAATCGTTTTCGTCATCCCTTGCATTATAGTTCATCACGAAGTTCCAGTAACTTGGTAATGGTGACTAGAGAACTCTGCCAATCACTATCTTATCTGGAAGATTAACTTCCACTTGATTCAAGCGATTGTAGTACTCAGACAATCTAAGTACTTGCTCACTAGTTGAGCAATTCTCCTCCATCTTTTAGGCGAAGTATTTGTCAAAGGTCTCATACCTCTTGACACGGGCATGAGTCTGAAATACCAATTTCATCTCTTGAAACATCTTATATGTTCCATGACGTTCCAAAAACGTTTTTGTAGTCCCGGTTCTAAGCCATAAAGCATGATGCACAAAACTATCAAGTAGTCATCATATTGAGCTAGCCAAACGTTCATAACGTCTGCACCTGCTCCTGCAATAGGTCTGTCACCTAGCGGTGCATTAAGGACATAATTGTTCTGTGCAGCAATGAGGATAAACCTCAGATCACGGATCCAATCCGCATCATTGCTACTAACATCTTTCAACACAATTTTCTCTAGGAACATATCAAAATAAACATATGAAAGCAACAACGCAAGCTATTGATCTACAACATAATTTGCAAAATACTACCAGGACTAAGTTCATGATAAATAAAGTTCAATTAATCATATTACTTAAGAACTCCCACTTAGATAGACATCCCTCTAATCCTCTAAGTGATTACGTGATCCATATCAACTAAACCATGTCCGATCATCACGTGAGATGGAGTAGTTTTCAATGGTGAACATCAATATGTTGATCATATCTACTATATGATTCATGCTCGACCTTTCGGTCTCCGTGTTCCGAGGCCATATCTGTTATATGCTAGGCTCGTCAAGTTTAACCTGAGTATTCCGTGTGTGCAACTATTTTGCACCCGTTATATTTGAATGTAGAGCCTATCACACCCGATCATCACGTGGTGTCTCAGCACGAAGAACTTCCGCAACGGTGCATACTCAGGGAGAACACTTCTTGATAATTTAGTGAGAGATCATCTTAAAATGCTACCGTCAAACTAAGCAAAATAAGATGTATAAAAGATAAACATCACATGCAACCAATATAAGTGATATGATATGGCCATCATCATCTTGTGCTTGTGATCTCCATCTCCAAAGTACTGTCATGATCTCTATCGTTACCGGCACGACACCATGATCTTCATCATCTTGATCTGTATCAATGTGTCGTCATATGGTCGTCTCGCCAACTATTGCTCTTGCAACTATTGCTATCGTATAGCGATAAAGTAAAGCAATTATTTGGCACTTGCATCTTATGCAACAAAGAGACAACCATAGGGCTTCTGCCAGGTTCCGATAACTTCAACAAAACATGATCATCTCATACAACAACTTATATCTCATCACGTCTTGACCATATCACATCACAACATGCCCTGCAAAAACAAGTTAGATGTCCTCTAATTTGTTGTTGCAAGTTTTACGTGGCTGCTATGGGCTGAGCAAGAACCGTTCTTACCTACGCATCAAAACCACAACGATAGTTCGTCAAGTTAATGCTGTTTTAACCTTCTCAAGGATCGGGCGTAGCCACACTCGATTCAGCTAAAGTGAGAGAGACAGACACCCGCCAGTCACCTTTAAGCACGAGTGCTCGTAACGGTGAAACCAGTCTCACGTAAGCATACGCGTAATGTCGGTCCGGGCCGCTTCATCTCACAATACCGCTGAGCCAAAGTATGACATGCTGGTAAGCAGTATGACTTGTATCGCCCACAACTCACTTGTGTTCTACTCGTGCATATGACATCTACGCATAAAACCAGGCTCGGATGCCACTGTTGGGGAACGTAGTAATTTCAAAAAAATTCCTACGCACACGCAAGATCATGGTGATGCATAGCAACGAGAGGGGAGAGTAATGTCCACGTACCCTCGTAGACCGTAAGCGGAAGCGTTATGACAACGCGGTTGATGTAGTCGTACGTCTTCACGATCCGACCGATCCAAGTACCGAACGTACGGCACCTCCGAGTTCAGCACACGTTCAGCTCGATGACGATCCCCGGACTCCAATCCAGCAAAGTGTCGGGGATGAGTTCCGTTAGCACGACGACATGGTGACGATGATGATGTTCTACCGGCGCAGGGCTTCGCCTAAACTCCGCGACGATATGACCGAGGTGGACTATGGTGGAGGGGGGCACCGCACACGGCTAAGAGATCCAAGGGATCAATTGTTGTTGTGTCTTTGGGGTGCCCCCCTGCCCTCGTATATAAAGGAGCAAGGGGGGAGGCGGGCGGCCTAGTTAGGAGGCGCGCCAAGGGGGGAGTCCTACTCCCACCGGGAGTAGGACTCCTCCTTTCCTTGTTGGAGAAGGAAAGAGGAGGAGAGGGAGAAGGAAAAGGGGGCTGCCCCCTTGTCCAATTCGGACCAGAGGGGGGCGCAGGCCTCCTTCCTTTTGGCCTCTCTCCTCTATTCCCGTATGGCCCAATAAGGCCCATATACTCCCCGGCGAATTCCCGTAACTCTCCGGTGCTCCGAAAAATACACGAATCACTCGAAACCTTTCTGAACTCCGAATATAGTCGTCCAATATATCGATCTTTACGTCTCGACCATTTCGAGACTCCTCGTCATGTCCCCGATCTCATCCGGGACTCCGAACTCCTTCGGTACATCAAAACTCATAAACTCATAATATAACTGTCATCGAAACCTTAAGCGTGCGGACCCTACGGGTTCGAGAACAATGTAGACATGACCTAGAACTATTCTCGGTCAATAACTAATAGCGGAACCTGGATGCTCATATTGGCTCCTACATATTCTGCGAAGATCTTTATTGGTCAAACCGCATAACAACATACGTTATTCCCTTTGTCATCGGTATGTTACTTGCCCGAGATTCGATCGTCGGTATCCAATACCTAGTTCAATCTCGTTACTGGCAAGTCTCTTTACTCGTTACGTAATACATCATTCCGTAACTAACTCATTAGCTACATTGCTTGCAAGGCTTATAGTGATGTGCATTACCGAGAGGGCCCAGAGATACCTCTCCGACAATCGGAGTGAGAAAACCTAATCTCGAAATACGCCAACCCAACATGTACCTTTGGAGACACCTGTAGTACTCCTTTATAATCACCCAGTTACGTTGTGACGTTTGGTAGCACCCAAAGTGTTCCTCCGATAAACGGGAGTTGCATAATCTCATAGTTACAGGAACATGTATAAGTCATGAAGAAAGCAACAGCAACATACTAAACGATCAAGTGCTAAGCTAACGGAATGGGTCAAGTCAATCACATCATTCTCCTAATGATATGATCCCGTTAATCAAATGACAACTCTTTTGTCCATGGTTAGGAAACATAACCATCTTTGATAAACGAGCTAGTCAAGTAGAGGCATACTAGTGACACTATGTTTGTCTATGTATTCACACATGTATTATGTTTCCGGTTAATACAATTCTAGCATGAATAATAAACATTTATCATGAAATAAGGAAATAAATAATAACTTTATTATTGCCTCTAGGGCATATTTCCTTCAGCGGGTGCATCCGCGCTACTACTACGTCTGTTAGTAGTAGTGTGGGTGCCACCCGCGCTACTACTATTAATTTCAAAAACAAAAAAAAATCTCGATTCCGTGCATGCTATCAATGGCAGCAATGGTTCTATCCAGCAATGGCAGGGGTCGCTGGAGGTGCGGAAGGGCGGCGGCAGACCAGATCCAGCGACGGCTAATGCAGAGGGCCCGGATCCATGGCCGAGCAAGGCGATGGCGTAGGGCTCTTCTTCACAGCCAAGGCAGCGAGCTCCTGGTCATCCATGGCGATGACCTGCATGGACCTGCACGAGCACGAGCATGGAGGAGGACATGAGAGGGTGAGTCAAACTAGAGGGAGAGAGAGAGAGAAAGAAAAACGAGGGAGACAGGAAGGAGATGGAGGTAGCAGCGGGGTTGGTCGCGGATGGTGAGGTGGTTCAGTGTGGTGGCATGGAGATGCGGGGAAGACCGGCGAGCTCTGGGACGCTGGCGGCGCGAGGCGGCGGCCACTTTTGTCGCCATGGAGGAGGCGCGCATGGATAGGAGGTCCATGTGAGAGCCTATGGAGAGAGAGGGGGGAGAGTGACGGGGGAGAGGAAGGATTTGGGGGAGGAGATGGGGATTTCAGGGCTCTTCAGAAACCATGTAGTTAGTAGCAGTGTGGGTTTATAGCCCTTGTTACTACTATTAACTTAGTAGTAGCGCAGGTTTATACCCCTCACTACTACTGTGGCATGTCCCGGGAGGGCACGGTGGAGACCACTTAGTAGTAGCGAGGGTTATAAACCCACGCTACTACTATCAACTTAGTAGTAGCGAGGGGTATAAACCCTCGCTACTAGTAAGTAGCAGTAGCGAGGGGTATAAACCCTCGCTACTAGTAATCGTCTACCTATAAGCTTTTCCCTAGTAGTGTAGATTGGCATGCTTCAGTGCCCTGGCTCCGACGCCCTTACAACCATCACCACCGCATCTTCTTCTTCCTCCTCCATCGCCACCGCTTCTTGTTCCTCCTCCACCACCACCATAGTCCTTGTTGTGAAGTACGCTGCGGCACAATGGGCTTGAGGATGCCTATACTCTCTGTACTTGGCCCACCTTGCCCTCTTTCGAGCATCACCGGATTCGACCTGATTCATGGCCCAGCAAAGGATCTCGATTGACCTAGTGCCCTTCGTTGGGCCAGGAATCTGCATCTTCAACTCCTCTGACGTCATCTTCTTCACCACAGCGTCCGACCCTTTGTGCTTATCTGCCATGCTGCTGAAGTTTGAGCAGACTTCCATGGTGTTCTCGAACTTGTGCGGTCACCGAGCGAGCACCCGAGAAAGAAAGCCCTCCATCCAATGCCCCAAGGGAAGGGGTCGGAGTTGCTACTGGAGTTCATGGCGATGGATAGGAGGAAGACCGAGAGACAGAGCGATAACTGAGTGAGATGGTAAGTAAGTAGTGGCTGTGAGGATTGGTGAATAAAGGGGTTAGGGACGATAGGTTTTAATGGCGATCAACCTGGGAACTTTATGCTCTTCATAATGTGTGTTCTTCGTAATGTAGATCGACATGGAGGACAATGGCGAGGAGATGGTGTCGCCCATGGAGAAGGGCAAGGAGGTGGTGCCACGCATGGAGGTTGTGCCAACCACGCCTGAGGAGGTGGCCACAGATGATGACATGGTGCTAGAGGAGCCCCCTAGCGAGAAGCGCTGGAACTACGGGCACTACCATGAGGAGGGTGGTCCAACCCACTTCTGCAAGGTGGTCCCTGCCCCTTAGTTTGAGTGGATCCCGTTGCCCCTAGACTTCAACAAGCACTTCTCGGTCGTGTCGCAAGAGTTCAAGCTGAGGACGAACATTGGCTGCTCATGAAGGGTGACTGTCCGGCTGATGGACGACAGGGTGGCCGTCGATCAGGCTTGGGCACCGTTCATTGCTGTCCATCAGATCAAGATCGGCTACATGGTGACATTCAACTTGCTGACTCCCGACACGCTCAAGGTCATCGTCTTCAACGACGACAGTATTGAAGTGGTGACCAAGTGCGGGAAGCATGATGATGCCTTCGCCATGAACGTCTAAGACAACCCTTCCTATGCTTCCTAAGTGTGATGTTGTATTTAAAACTATGGCTTGCTATGGTTTACAACTATCTTCTGTTATGTGTCTATGGGTTATTCTTCACGCCGTTGTGTGTTGGTAACTGAAAGTGCAACTATCCCTAGGTGGTTTTGGTAATTCATAACAACATATAGCTCATTGAGCTAATGCTATTCCAAGACTATTATTTCAGGAAAGCTCAATGAATGGCATGGCATGGATGATGAAAGTGGATCCCTCAAAATACTAAGGACAAAGGATTGGCTCAAGCTCAAAAGCTCAAGACTCTTCATTTTATATTTTAGTGATCCAAGATCACATTGAGTCTATAGGAAAAGCCAATACTATCAAGGAGGGATGAGGTGTTGCTTAATGAGCCTCTTGCTTCATTTGCTTAGTGATATGCTCCAAAACCCTCAGCTACTTTCTCACAATCCACAAATGACCTAAACCCAGAGCCAAAATCGGTCACACCGATTCTTCCTACCCGGCGCCACCGATTTCAAATGTCATAGCCACTGCCACAAACCCTAGGCAAATTGGTCCTACCGATAGGGATCTCGGTCTCACCGAGATAGGATTGTAATCTCTCTGTTTCCCTTTGTAACGTTTCGGTCTAACCGAAGTGAGCGATCGGTCCCACCGAGATTGCAATGTAAACTCTCTGTTTCCCTTTTGTAACATTTCGGTCTCACCGAAAAGAGCAAATCGGTCCCACTGAGTTTACCTGACCAACTCTCTCGAAAGCTTATTACCAAAATCGGTCTCACCGAGTTTGTGTAATCGGTCTTACGAGATTACGTTATGCCCTAACCCTAACCGAATCGGTCTCACCGAGTTGCATGTCAGTCCCATCGAAAATCACTAACGGTCACTAGGTTTACTAAATCGGTCCGACCGAGTTTGATGATTCGGTCCCACCGAGTTTGGTGAATTGTGTGTAACGGTTAGATTTTGTGTGGAGGCTATATATACCCCTCCACCTCCTCTTCATTCGTGGTGAGAGCCATCAGACTGAACCTACACTTCCAGCATCCTATCTCTGAGAGAGAACCACCTACTCATGTGTTGAGGCCAAGATATTCCATTCCTACCATATGAATCTTGATCTCTAGCCTTCCCCAAGTTGCTTTCCCCTCAAATCCTCTTTCCACCAGATCCAAATCCTATGAGAGAGAGTTGAGTGTCGGGGAGACTATCATTTGAAGCACAAGAGCAATGAGTTCATCATCAACGCATCATTTGTTACTTCTTGGAGAGTGGTGTCTCCTAGATTGGCTAGGTGTCACTTGGGAGCCTCCGACAAGATTGTGGAGTTGAACCAAGGAGTTTGTAAGGGCAAGGAGATTGCCTACTTCATGAAGATCTACCGCTAGTGAGGCAAGTCCTTCGTGGGCGACGGCCATGGTGGGATAGACAAGGTTGCTTCTTCGTGGACCCTTCGTGGGTGGAGCCCTCCATGGACTCGCGCAACCGTTACCCTTCGTGGGTTGAAGTCTCCATCAACGTGGATGTACGATAGCACCACCTATCGGAACCACGCCAAAAACATCTGTGTCTCCAATTGCGTTTGAATCCTCCAAACCCTTCCCTTTACTTTCTTGCAAGTTGCATGCTTTAATTTCCGCTGCCCATATACTCTTTGCATGGTTGCTTGATTTGTGTGATGATTGCTTGACTTGTCCTAAGATAGCTAAAATCTGCCAAAGTGTAAAATTAGGAAAAGGTTAAGTTTTTTTTAATTGGTCAAGTAGTCTAATCACCCCCCTCTAGACATACTTCAAGGTCCTACAAGTGGTATCAGAGCTTTGGTCTCCATTTTCTTTGATTTCCATATCTTTTGGTGGTCATAGCCTTGGTTTCACAACCTAGGAGAGTATGGCGTCTAACGAGGAAATTATCACCGTAGAGGTCCTTACTTTGATGGTACTAACTTTGCTAGTTGGAAGCATAAGATGAAAATGCATATTCTCGGACATAACCCCGCCGTTTGGGCAATTATTTGTATTGGCTTGCAAGGTGATTTCTTTGATGGAAGAGAGCCGAACCGTGAAGCTAATGCGGAAGAATTGAAGATGCTGCAATACAATGCTCAAGCTTGTGATATCATCTTCAACGGATTGTGCCCCGAAGAATTCAACAAAATCAGCCGTCTTGAGAATGCAAAGGAAATTTGGGATACTTTGATTGATATGCACGAAGGTACCAAATCCGTCAAGGAATCCAAGTTGGATGTGCTCCAAAGTCAGCTTGACAAGTTCAAAATGAAGGATGGTGAAGGTGTCACTGAAATGTACTCTAGGCTTGCTCTTATTACAAATGAGATTGCCGGCTTAGGAAGTGAAGAGATGACCGACAGATTCATCATCAAGAAGATCCTAAGAGCATTGGATGGAAAGTATGATACCGTGTGCACATTGATCCAAATGATGCCAAACTACAAAGATCTCAAGCCAACGGAAGTCATTGGAAGAATTGTTGCTCATGAGATGTCACTCAAGGATAAGGAGGAACTTCACAACAAGTTAAGTGGTGCTTACAAAGCCTCAAGTGAAGCCCCCACATCATCAAGTGAGAAACAAACCTTCAATGAAGAATTGAGCTTAATGGTGAAGAACTTCAACAAATTCTACAAGAGTAGAAGCAAAGAAAGAAGCTCCAAGTCAAGGTCTTACCATGACAAAAGATCTTCTAGTCCAGAGCAAAATTGCTACAATTGTGGGAGGCCTGGACACTATTCCAATGAGTGTACGGAACCCTACAAAAGAAGAGAAGATTCTCCAAGAAGAAGAAGAAGAAGAGAAGAATCACCACCAAGAGAGAGGAGGAGTAGAGATGATCGTTATGAACGAAGACCCTCACAAAGAAGCAAGGATTCGGAAAGGAAGGACAAGTCATCAAGGAGCTACACAAAACAAAGACATCAAGCTCATGTTGGTGAATGGGTATCCGGCTCCGACTCCGACAATCACTCTGAGAGAAGCTATCACTCCGACTCCGAACATACTCAAGATGAAGGTGTTGCTGGTCTAGAACTTGTGTCAACCAACTCCTACGACATATTTGATTCACCAAATGAAGGAATTGGAAGATGCTTCATGGCCAAAGGACCAAAGGTAACACATCCTGAGTATGTTGATTTCAATAGTGATGAAGATGACTTGCTTGTGGATGATGATTTACTTGTTGACAACTCTAGTGATGAATACTATGATGAAACGTCAATTAATCATGCTAATTGTAAGGGCATATTTATCCCCAAGATGTTTTGGTGATTGATGACAATGCTTGTGCGGACTAATCATGTGCGTTAAGTTCTTTCAGAGATTCATCCATTGGCACGAGACGGTTACCTCCCCTCGGTGTTTTATTCAAGACGGTGTAGCTCCTTCGTTTCGTTGTTGGTGGACTAGTTTCGTAGGAGTCACCGTACTATCAAGAGGGGATCCGCTTTGGTAAGGCTAGGGTGGAATCAACACGTACACATCCATATCACACCCGATGTTTTCCTTCCGCTTCATTGGAGCTGCCTTTCCCCCTGTGTCTGCCTTGTCCTGCCCCAGCAGTAGTACCGCGGTCCTCAGCAGTAGTACCGCCGAAGCACTCAAGCGGTAGTACCGCTCCCAGAGCTGTAGTACCGCTCCCCAAGCGGTAGTACCGCTCTCTGAGCGGTAGTACCGCTTGTGGTCTTCGGTCGTATTACCGCAGTGGTTCCGGGCTACTACCGCCTCGATTCGAGACCGATGTTTTTCGTGTTGGGTTTACGGTACTAAGTGTGGTAGTAGTGGCGGTAGTACCGCTCCAAGCGGTAGTCCCGCACCTACTCCCGCGGTAGTACCGCTCTGGGGCCAGGACCCTGACCTCCTCGTCAGCGCGGCAGTACCGCTGGGTGAGAGCGGTAGTACCGCCCCCAGCGGTAGTACCGTCCTGCCCAAGCGGTAGTACCGCTCTATGTGTGGCTGTTCAGTGGGGTAATGGTTGGATTGGTTCCCCCACTATATAAAGGTGTATTCTTCCCCAAAGTTGACTTACCTCTTTCCCCCAAAGCTCCATTGTTGCTCCAAGCTCCATTTTCGCCCGATCTCTCTCCCTAGCCAATCAATCTTGTTGATTTGCTCGGGATTGGTTGAGAAGGCCCCGATCTACACTTCCACCAAGAGAAATTTGATACCCTCTCTTATCCCTAGCGGATCTTGTTACTCTTGGGTGTTTGAGCACCCTAGACGGTTGAGGTCACCTCGAAGCCATACTCCATTGTGGTGAAGCTTCATGGTGTTGTTGGGAGCCTCCAATTGTTGTGGAGATAGCCCCAACCTTGTTTGTAAAGGTTCGGTCGCCGCCTTCAAGGGCACCAATAGTGGAATCACGGCATCTCGCATTGTGTGAGGGCGTGAGGAGAATACGGTGGCCCTAGTGGCTTCTTGGGGAGCATTGTGCCTCCACACCGCTCTAACGGAGACGTACTTCCACTTAAAAGGAAGGAACTTCGGTAACACATCCTCGTCTCCACCGGCTCCACTCTTGGTTATTTCGTGCCTTTACTCTTGCAAACCTACTTGTGTTGTATCCCTTGCTTGCTTATGTACTAGTTGTTTTTTCATCATATAGGTTGCTCACCTAGTTGCATATCTAGACAACCTATTTTGTTGCAAAGTTTAAATTGGTAAAGAAAAGCTTAAAAATTGTTAGTTGCCTATTCACCCCTCCCCCTCTAGTCAACCATATCGATCCTTTCAATTGGTATCAGAGCCTCGTCTCTTTTTAAGTACTTTACCGTCCGAAGAGTATGGTTGACGTCGTAGATGATGTGGGAGAGCACTCCGGTGCGAATCCAATATCATCTACGGGAGATGGGGGTAACTCGATCTCACGTGAGGAATTCAATGTGGCGTCGGACACATTGAAAACCTCCATGACGACCGAGGTCAAGGACATGTTGAAGGATTTCTTAGAAGGGCTTAAACTTTCCACCGCGCCCGTGAAAGTGGGTGATCCCGCCAACACGGTGATGGATGCTGACCCCGACAAGGGGGAAGCTACTAGTGATAAAGCTGCTATGTCTAATGGTAGAAATGGCACCGGCATCTTTGCCCATGTGGAACCTCCAATTTATGGAGGGCCGATCCCTCTACTCATTTAAATCATGCCGGGCCTCCTCCTAAGTATGAGAAACATGAAGATTTTGATTATTGGGTTTATCGCTTCAAGCGTCATTTAAAACATGTGAATACTAACCTTTGGAGAATCATTGAAGAAGGTTTCTATCCTCATGACCCAAGCAACTTCACCCCTCGAGAAGCCGTGGATAATCAATTCAATGAGAGTGCTCTCTTCATCATCCAAGATGCAATCCTTCCCGAAGATCTCCCTCATCTTCGACCTCATGCAATGGCCAAGGACGCATGGAAATGTGTTGTGTCCCTCTATCGAGGAAGTGTTAGCATTCAACGCTCCAACTATGAAGTGGTGCAAGATGAAGCCGATGAGTTTGCAATGAAAGAATATGAAGAACCTCGTGAGCTCTTTCGAAGAGTGACCAAACTTGCGGTCTCACTCTGAGATCATGGAAGCAAGGACACATATGACAATTGGATCAAGCGCAAATTCCTCAAGGCCATGATGCCCTACAACAAGGCCATGGCCTCCGTCATTCGTGAAAGACCGGACTTCCACTCCATGACCTCAAGTGAAGTGTTGGATGAGTTTGTTGATATGAGCATCTTGGACAAGACCGCCGACAATGCGGTGCTCCGTTCTCAAAGGGCAAAGAAGCCCAACCTTGCTTTGAAGGCCAAGGTTATTATGGAAGAAGAGGAAGAAGTGGAAGATGAGGAGAGCAACCCCGAAGACACCAAGTATGAGTATCATGAGCACATGGCCCTTGCTTCAAGACAATTTTGGAGCAAGAAGAATACAAGACCCAACTTCAACAAGAACAATTCAAGTGGCGTCAAGGGCAAGCAATGGGTGAGAACTTGCTTCAACTGTGGCAATGTGAGCCACTTTGTTGCGGATTGTCCTTACGAGAAGCGGGAAGACAATGGTGGCAAGTTCATCCGAAAGGACAAGGCCAAGTCCTTCCCCAACAAGAACAACTTCGCCAAGAAGACCCCCACTCGTGGGTTGGTGGTTCAAGAAGAATACCAAGAGGATGACGATGATGATGAAAATGGAGAAGCGATGGCCATGGCGTCCATTGCCATTGCTACTCCTCCACGGGTGTCTCTCTTTGATTCACCCAACGAGAACATCACCGCCAAGTGCCTCATGGCTAAAGCTTCAAACAAGGTAACCCCCAACATCAAAACCACCATCATCACTAATCCCTCCTTGGAGGATTGCGTTGATGAACATGATGGGTCTAATGAGGAAGTGAATGAATTTGAGTCTTTTATGAGTAAGCTCAAGGGCAAGTCCAAGAAGCATTTTGTTGCTCTCTTGGAACAACTTGGTGAGGCCAATGACATGATCGAGGCTCACGAAGAAACCATCTCTAAGATGGAAGGTCATAGTCATGACTATGCCGATGAGATATCGGATCTCTCTAATGCTCTTGAGGAAGAGCGTGTTCATCGTTTGACTTTTGAGGAGTCACACAACGATGACCATGCTAAGTTAAAGAAAGATCTTGATCATGCTCTTGTCGTGTCTCGTGTACTAACTTTCGAGAAGGCTAAACTTGGGGTTGATCATGCTAGACTCAAAGAGGAGTTTGAGATACTTGACAAGGCCCACAAGGTCTTGAAGGGTGCTCATGCTAACCTCAAGGAGTCTCATGCTCAACTCCAAGTTAAGCTCACCAAGGAAAAGGCCACCTTCCCTCATATGGTATTAATTGATAATGCATGTGCTACTAACCCATGTTGTGAGCATGTGCATCTTGTGGAGGAGAATGCCAAATTGAGGATCAACTTGAGAAAGGCCTTATGACATGCATTCAAGGTGAGAAGAACCTCAACGACCTTTTGAGCAATCAAAAGGAAGTTGTGGCCAAGGAAGGAATTGGGTTCGCACCCAAGTCCAAGAGCAAGAAGAAGAAGAACGACAAGACCAAACGTCCTCCTCCTCTCAAGCAAACTTTTGTGAAAGAGGGAGATGGTGCTCCTAAGGAGAAGAAGGAAAAAGTGAAGGGAGTTGACGTCCAAAAGGGCAAAAGCATTTCCTTCAACAAAGCCGGCGACTTTAACCCGTCATATGTGTTGTGCCGTGCGAGTGATGGACATGTTTATGCTAAATTTGTTGGTTCTCCTTATGAGTACATTGAGTGGTCTATTTGGGTTCCTAAGACCCTTGTTACTAACATCAAAGGACCCATTACTAAATGGGTACCTAAAACCAAGCATTGATCCCGTGTAGGTGTTTGCTTCCGATGGGGGATCATGGTTACTTGATAGTGGAGCAACAAATCATATGACCGGAAGCAAGGAGTTGGTGGTGGATGTGCAAAAGATTCCATCTATGCCCACCAATGTTGAGTGGGGTGATGCCTCACATTCTAAGGTATTGGGTCTTGGCAAGGTTGTCATTTCTCATGATCTAACGATCGAGAAAGTCATGCTTGTTGAGTCCCTTGCATACAATTTGCTTTTCGTTCGTCAACTTGCACTCATGGGTTTTGCTACTTTATTTGACATTGATACCGTGGCCCTCTTGTGGAGCAAGACTCTTAAAGTAGCCTTTGTTGGGCATGTCGAGAACGGTCTCTATGTGATTAACTTTTCGGAGCGACCCACTAAGACCGCGACATGCCTAATGGCTAAAGTTGACGTGGGATGGCTTTGGCATCGCCGTTTGGCTCACGTCAATATGAGATCTTTGCAAAGTCTTCTCAAGGGGGACCATGTCCGTGGACTAACAAATGTTAGTTTTGCCAAAGATCATGCTTGCAGTGCTTGTATTTAAGGAAAGCTTCATGAGAAGGATCACCCTCCCTCGACCATCATCTACTCGAAGAGACCCTTGTAGCTCCTTCACATGGATCTCTTTGGGCCTCCATCTTTTGATAGTCTTGGAGGAAGAAAGTATTGCTTGGTGATTGTGGATGATTATTCAAGATACACTTGGGTATGCTTCTTCAAGAGTAAGAGTGAGACTCAACAAACCGTCATCGACTTTGCAAATGAAGCTCAATGTCAACATAATGCAAAGATCTTGACAATCAGAAGTGACAACGACACCGAGTTCAAGAACTACACCTTGGATGAGTTTCTTAGTGATGAGGGGATCAAGCACCAATATGCTGCTCCATATACCCCTCAACAAAATGGTGTGGTGGAGAGGAAGAACCGTACGTTGATGGATGCGGCTAGGACCATGATGGCGGAGTTCAAGTCTCCATACAACTTTTGGGCCGAAGCCATCAACACCGCATGTCATGCATCCAATCGGCTCTATCTCCGCAAAGGCTTGAACAAGACTCCTTATGAGATACTCACCGGCAACAAGCCCAACCTCAAGTACTTCCGAGTGTTTGGTTGTAAGTGTTTCATTCTCAAGAAAGGTGTTCGTTTGTCTAAATTTGAGGCTGGAGCTCATGAGGGCATATTTGTTGGTTATGCTACAAACTCTCATGCTTACCATGTTCTCAACAAGTCCACCGGACTCATTGAGGAGACGTGTAACATGGAGTTTGACGAAAATAACGGCTCCCAAGTGGAGCAAAGTGGTACTTGTGATGTAGGTGATGAAATTCCTCCCCAAGCCGTAAGAAGAATGGGTATTGGTCATATTCTACCCATTGAGGAACCTCTTGTGGCCGAAGGAGAAGGACAATGCTCCACTCAAGTGGAGCCATCACCTCCCCAAGACCCACACGCTTCCGAAGAACAAAGTGAAGGCCCTCAACCTCGTGAACAAGACCAATGGCAAGATCAACCTCAAGATGGTGGTGAACCTCTAAATGATGCCCAAGGTCAAGTTCTCCCCCTTGAGCAAGTTCAAGATCATGAGCAAGCCCAAGATCAAGAACAAGCTCAAGACGGCGCTCAAGATGATCAAGTTAACCCTCCTCCGTCCACACCCGAGGAGGAATTAGAGCGTCGTGTCGCGAAGATTGCTTCCAAGCTCACCACCCAAGGCCATCTCATGGAAAATGTGGTTGGAAGCCTAAGAAAGGGGGTAAGCACTCGTAGACAATTAGCAAACTATTGTGAACATCACGCGTTTGTCTCTTGTGTTGAACCCCAAAAGGTCTATGAGGCGCTCGAAGACTCGGATTGGCTCAATGCCATGCATGAAGAACTCAACAACTTTGAGTACAACAAGGTGTGGAGATTGGTGCCAAGGCCATCGGGGGACCACAACATCATTGGAACCAAGTGGATTTTCAAGAACAAGCAAGATGCTCATGGGAACATCGTTCGCAACAAGGCAAGATTGGTAGCACAAGGCTACTCCCAAGTCAAGGGTATCGACTACGGTGAAACCTTTGCTCTCGTTGCTCGTCTTGAATCCATACGTTTGTTGATTGCTTATGCTTCCCATCACAACTTTAAGTTGCAACAAATGGATGTGAAAAGTGCTTTTCTTAATGGTCCTATTAATGAGTTGGTCTATGTCAAGCAACCCCCCGGGTTCGAGGATCCCTACTTCCCGGATCATGTGTATCAACTCGATAAGGCACTCTATGGCCTTAAACAAGCCCCACGTGCGTGGTATGACCACCTTACCGAGTTGTTACAAGATCGTGGATTTGAAGTGGGGCTAATCGATCCCACTCTTTTTACTAAGAAGGTCAAAGGGGAGTTGTTTGTATGCCAACTATATGTTGATGACATTATCTTTGGTTCCCCTAACAAAGCTTTCAATGAGGAATTTGCCGCTCTCATGACCTCCAAGTTCAAGATGTCTTCGATGAGAGAGTTGAATTTCTTCCTTGGTTTTGACATCAAACAAAGAAGAGAAGGAACATTCATCAACCAAGCCAAATACACTCAAGACATGCTAAAAAGATTCAAGCTAAGTGATGTCAAGCCAGATACTACTCCAATGCCCACCAAGTGCCAACTTGACATTGATCCCAATGGTAAAGCGGTGGATCAAAAGGTATATCGCTCCATGATTGGTTCCTTGCTTTACCTTTGTGCATCTAGACTGCATATCATGTTGAGTGTGGGGATGTGTGCACGGTTTCAAGCCGCACCGAAGGAAAGTCACTATGTGGCAGTCAAGCGAATCTTTCGATATTTGGCTCAAACCCCAAACTTTGGCTTATGGTACCCAAGAGGGGCAAACTTCAAGCTTGAAGGATTTACGGATTCCGATTGGGCGGGAGACAAAGTGGATAGGAAGTCCACTTCCGGAGGGTGCCAGTTTCTTGGGTGCTCTTTGGTGAGTTGGTCTTCCAAAAAGCAAAGTTGTGTGTCTCTCTCGTCCACCGAAGCGGAATATGTGGCGGCCGGTAGTTGTTGTGCACAACTCTTATGGATGAGGCAAACTTTAAAGGAATACGGTGTCATTTGTGACAAAGTGCCTCTTTGGTGTGACAACGAAAGTGCCATCAAGATTTATCTCAACCCGGTGCAACACTTCAAGACGAAGCATATTGAGATTCGGTATCATTTCATCCAGGATCACATTAGGTGAGGGGAGATCGAGCTCAAGTATGTCAACACTCATGATAACCTTGCAGATATTTTCACGAAGCCCTTGGATGAAGCAAGATTTCGCGAGTTAAGGCATGAGCTAAATATCATTGATTCGAGCAATGTGAGTTGAACCCTTGCACACCCCACCTCACTCAACTTGGTGTCTAGTTTAGATGTAGGCATGTACATAGGGGGAGTGTTGTTCTCTCAATGAACTTTCCCTCCCCCCATTATGCATAAAACGATCAACTCTTTCACATTAACCATTTTTTATGGTACTTGTGCTTCAAAGACGAGTTTTGGTCATGGGCCTAAGGATAATTCTTCACGGTGCCATACCAATTGACTCAAACATAGGTGGCTCCGGCCACCGCCCTCTCTTGAGAGAGGCCAGAGCTCGCTCTGTTTCATGTGGTTGTTTTGAAAGAGTGGGTTCTGGACCGTTGTTAGTGTGTGTGTTGCCTTGTTGGTCTTTCCTTTTTCTTGGCCTTGCTTTCTCGTCTCTTTGGTGCTTTAGCCGTTTGTCTAGAAGCCATTTGGTTGCTGAGCGTACCGCTGGTGGCGAGCGGTACTACTGCTCCGAGTGGTACTACCGCCCTCCAGTGTGGTACTACCGCTGTGAGGCGCAGGCAGGGGGTTATATCGGGGGCAGGGGGAGTTTTCTTCTCCCCCATACCCATTCACACGCCCCCTCGCTCTGTTCCTTTCTCTCCAGCAACCGGCGCCGCGGGAGGGCTCCGGCGGATCTCCCTTTCCGGGGCATTCCTCTCCATTTCCTTCGGTGGAGACGATCCCCACCTTGTCCTCTTGCCATGGATGCGGGTATTGCCCCCGCTCCCTATTTCTTCTTGTCTAGATTTCCAATCTAGCATCTTAGGGGCAATAGCAGTTGCATCTCTAGATTTTTGGCCAAATCTAGGCTTGAGTAGGATGGAGAATGCTTCTAGACAGTTTGGATTGGTGTTTGGTTGGAGTATTTTTGAATTGGGTAGGACGGTAGTGCCGGATCTGACCATGGCAGTAGGAAACTGCTGTTTCCCCGTCTCGAGCGGTACTACCGCTCTCTCCAGAGCGGTACTACCGCTCGCAGGTCACGGTACTACCGCCCTCTACCAGTTTCCACCATGCTCTTACCTCTCAGTGATCTTTTGCTCGTGTTTTGTGGCTTATGTTCGTTCTTTCTTCTTGTTTGCGTGTTCTTGTGTGTGGTTCTAGGTGATGAGCTTCCTGAGCATCAGGCTCGTCGTGTCAACCCCGGTCGTGCCACGTCCAAGCGCTACCGCACCACTGAGTCTGCCGGAGGTTCCTCAAGTGCTCCACCTCCACCTCAACTCAAAAAGAAGACTGGTGTCAAGCCGAAGCACTCTAACAAAACCGTGCTAGAAATGCAACCCAAGGAGTTCTGGGCAAGGCGTCGCCACAACCCCTATGAGGCAGACCAAGATCCCACTTTGGTCAACCGTCCGTTCTGGAACAGGTTCCAGTGTGCCATCTTCTTTGATGTTCTCAAAGCCAAGAAGAACCTCTTTGTCAACGTGCACTCCATCGACACCGACCATATGGAGAAGGATCCTGAATACTTTGGTGAAGCTCTTCAGATGTGCACTCAACTGAACATTCTTGGGGTCATGCAATTCAACAAAGATTATGATGTTGATATTGTGGCCCAATTCTATGCCACGGTTCATCTCGGGACTGATGAGGATAGGACACTGACTTGGATGACCAATGGAAAGTTGCTTTCAGTCAAGTGGACAGCGTTCATGGAGTTGATTGGGGTGCAAGATCTAGGTCTTGAGTCTCCTGTCGGCTTTCGCCCACACCGCAACACCAACGCCACTCACAAGAAAGCTCTATGGCCCTACTGCACTTTGAGGATCAACCCTGAGACGAAGAAGGAAACTTATGAGCTGCCTGCCTTTCTAGATATCCTTCACCGTGTCTTCAGAGAGACTCTTTTCCCTCGTATCGGGAATCTGGATATGGTTCACTCCTATCTCGTGGACATGCTTCTCTTCTGCCAGCATCAGAAGGAACAGAACACCGGAGAGTCCCCGGGTATCTCTCATGTTATGTGGTTTGAGCTGTTATCTGCTATCTCCGAGCGCAAGTGCCCGATTTATGGTCCGTCCATCATGCTGCTTACTGAGAAGGCCTGGGCTCGTGTCTATCCCAAGGTGATGCTGGAGACTAGAGAGTTGGTTTCTCACGACATCAAGCGTCTGAGGAAGAAGGATAACTGGGGCACTCAGGCCCCTAAGTCTGGAGTTCCTTCGTCTGCTACTGCCATGGAGACCGAGGAGGAGACTGGGGCTGAGGCTGAGGATGATGATGATGACTACGTGCCTTCTGAGGCAGAGCCCTCTTGGGCAAAGAAGCTCAAGCTCAAGATGAAGAAGATGTTCTGCATGGAGTCTCACGGTCAATACATGACTCATGTGGCTGAGAAGAAGGCCCGAGGTCGCCACAAGGAGCTCATGCGTCAGTTGGGTGCTACAGTTAACAGTGGATCTGAGGACCAGCTTACTAAGGAGGAGGAGTGGATTCAGCAGCACTGCCCGTGGACCGATTCTGATGCCGAGCACTTCCCGACTGACGATGGTGGCACAGATGATCCCGCTGAGATCTGATGTGTGTGTCCCTCTATTGCTACCACCTGGAGCCGTAGCAACACTCCCTCTCCTTTTTGGTGTCTCGATGCCAAAGGGGGAGAGAGTTTAGGGATTTGTGCTTTGTGTCTTTGTGTCTTCCGTCTTCTGTGTTTGTGTTTTCTCGCAATTTGCTTTGTTTGGTTTGTGTCAGTGAGACCTAAGTTCCAGTCATATGGTGTGAGACATATGCTACCTGTATCATTATCTTTGTCACTATCTAGCTTATGAGTTGCATGCTTATCCTGCTAAGTTATCTATGCTACTCTCATATACCCTGCTTAGGTGGTTGGTCTCTAAAACGTAGGGGGAGCGTTGATCCTAGTATGTGTGCCGTGCAGTCCAAAGCACTTATCTAGATAGCACACATCTAGGGGGAGCTCATCTACATTTTAGGACGGTGGGGTTTTTGCGCTTGTCCTATATCTCTCATGTTGTGCAAATCCCTATTGTCATCAATCCACCAAAACGGGGGAGATTGTAAGGGCATATTTATCCCCAAGATGTTTTGGTGATATATGACAATGCTTGTGCGGACTAATCGTGTGCGTTAAGTTCTTTCAGAGATTCATCCATTGGCACGAGACGATTACCTCCCCTCGGTGTTTTATTCAAGACGGTGTAGCTCCTTCGTTTCGTTGTTGGTGGACTAGTTTCGTAGGAGTCATCGTACTATCAAGAGGGGATCCGCTTTGGTAAGGCTAGGGTGGAATCAACACGTACACATCCATATCACACCCGATGTTTTTCTTCCGCTTCATTGGAGCTGCCTTTCCCCCTGTGTTTGCCTTGTCCTGCCCCAGCGGTAGTACCGCCGAAGCACTCAAGCGGTAGTACCGCTTGTTGGGGAACGTAGTAATTTCAAAAAAATTCCTACGCACACGCAAGATCATGGTGATGGCATAGCAACGAGAGGGGGGAGTAATGTCCATGTACCCTCGTAGACCGTAAGCGGAAGCGTTATGACAACGCGGTTGATGTAGTCGTACGTCTTCACGATCCGACCGATCCAAGCACCGAACGTACGGCACCTCCGAGTTCAGCACACGTTCAGCTCGATGACGATCCCCTGGCTCCGATCCAGCAAAGCTTCGGGGATGAGTTCCGTCAGCACGACGGCGTGGTGACGATGATGATGTTCCACCGGCACAGGGCTTCGCCTAAACTCCGCGACGATATGACCGAGGTGGAATATGGTGGAGGGGGCACCGCACACGGCTAAGGAATGATCCGTAGATCAACTTATGTGTCATGGGGTGCCCCCCTGCCCCCGTATATAAAGGAGCAAGGGAGGAGGAGGCCGGCCCTAGGAGGAGGGCGCGCCAAGGGGAGTCCTACTCCCACCGGGAGTAGGACTCCTTCTTTCCTAGTCCAACTAGGAGAAGGGGGGAAAGGAGGGAAGTGGAGAAGGAAGGGAGAGGGGGGCCGCGCCCCAAACCCTTTGTCCAATTCGGACTGGGCTTGGGAGGGGCGCGCGCCACCTCCTGGCTCTTTCCCACTAAGGCCCATTAAGGCCTAATACTCTTCCCCGTATTCTCGTAACTCCCCGCTACTCCGAAAAATACCCGAATCACTCGGAACCTTTCCGAACTCCGAATATAGTCGTCCAATATATCGATCTTTACGTCTCGACCATTTCGAGACTCCTCGTCATGTCCCCGATCTCATCCGGGACTCCGAACTCCTTCGGTACATCAAAACTCATAAACTCATAATAAAACTGTCATCGAAACCTTAAGCGTGCGGACCCTACGGGTTCGAGAACTATGTAGACATGATCTAGAACTATTCTTGGTCAATAACCAATAGCGAAACCTGGATGCTCATATTGGCTCCTACATATTCTACGAAGATCTTTATCGGTCAAACCGCATAACAACATACGTTGTTCCCTTTGTCATCGGTATGTTACTTGCCCAAGATTCGATCGTCAGTATCCAATACCTAGTTCAATCTCGTTACCGGCAAGTCTCTTTACTCGTTACATAATGCATCATCCCACAACTAACTCATTAGTCGCATTGCTTGCAAGGCTTATAGTGATGTGCATTACCGAGAGGGCCTAGAGATACCTCTCCGACAATCGGAGTGACAAAACCTAATCTCAAAATACGCCAACCCAACATGTACCTTTGGAGACACCTGTAGTACTCCTTTATAATCACCCAGTTACGTTGTGACGTTTGGTAGCACCCAAAGTGTTCCTCCGGTAAATGGGAGTTGCATAATCTCATAGTTACAGGAACATGTATAAGTCATGAAGAAAGCAATAGCAACATACTAAATGATCAAGTGCTAGACTAACGGAATGGGTCATGTCAATCACATCATTCTACTAATGATGTGATCCCATTAATCAAATGACAACACATGTCTATGGTTAGGAAACATAACCATCTTTGATTAATGAGCTAGTCAAGTAGAGGCATACTAGTGACTATATGTTTGTCTATGTATTCACACATGTATCATGTTTCCGGTTAATACAATTCTAGCATGAATAATAAACATTTATCATGATATAAGAAAATAAATAATAACTTTATTATTGCCTCTAGGGCATATTTCCTTCAGTCTCCCACTTGCACTAGAGTCAATAATCTAGTTCACATCATCATGTGATTTAACACCAATATTCATATCTGTATATGATTAACACCCATAGTTCACATCTTCATGTGATCAACACCCAAAGGGTTTACTAGAGTCAATAATCTAGTTCACATCGCTATGTGATTAACACCCAAAGAGTACTAAGGTATGATCATGTTTTTGCTCGTGAGAGAAGTTTAGCCTACGGGTCTGTCACATTCAGAGGCGTATGTATTTTGCAAATATTCTATGTCTACAATGCTCTGCATTGAGCTACTCTAGCTAATTGCTCCCACTTTCAATATGTATCCAGATTGAGACTTAGAGTCATCTGGATCGGTGTAAAAGCTTGCACTGATGTAACCTTTTACGACGGGCTCTTTTATCACCTCCATAATCGAGAAGTATTTCCTTGGTCCTCACTAAGGATATTCTTGACCGCTGTCCGGTGATCTACTATTAGATCAAAATTGTATTCCTTTGCCAAACACAGAGCAAGGTATACAATAGGTCTGGTTCACAGCATAGCATACTTTATAGAACCTATGACTGAGGCATAGGGAATGACTTTTCATTCTCTTTCTATTTTCTGCCGTGGTCGGGATTTGAGTCTTACTCAATTTCACACATTTGCAACACAGGCAAGAACTCTTTCTTTGACTGTTCCATTTTAAACTATTTCAAAATCTTGTCAAGGTATGTACTTATTGAAAAATCTTATCAAGCGTCTTGATCTATCTCTATAGATCTTGATGCTCAATGTGTAAGCAGCTTCATCGAGGTCTTTCTTTGAAAAAACTCCTTTCAAACACTCCTTTATGCTTTGCAGAATAATTCTACATTATTTCTGATCAACAATATGTCATTCACATATACTTATCAGAAATGCTGTAGTGCTCCCACTCACTTTCTTGTAAATACAGTTCTTTCCAAAAGTCTGTATAAAACCATATGCTTTGATTAACTCATCAAAGCGTATATTCCAACTCCGAGATGCTTGCACCAGTCCATTGATGGATTGCTGGAGCTTGCACACTTTGTTAGCATCTTTAGGATTGACAAAAACTTTCTGGTTGCATCATATACAACTCTTCTTTAATAAATCCATTAAGGAATGTAGTTTTGACATCCATTTGCCAGATTTCATAAAATGTGACAATTGCTAACATGATTCAGACAGACTTAAGCTTCGATACGAATGAGAAAATCTCATCGTATTCAACACCTTGAACTTGTTGAAAACATTTCGCAACAAGCCGGGCTTAGTAGATAGTAACACTACTATCAGTGTCCGTCTTCCTCTTGAAGATCCATTTATTTAACATGGCTTGCTGATCATTGAGCAAGTCAATCAAAGTCCATACTTTGTTCTCATACATGGATCATATCTCAGATTTTATGGCCTCAAGCCATTTCGTGGAATCTGGGCTCATCATCGCTTCCTCATAGTTCGTAGGTTCATCATGGTCTAGTAACATGACTTCCAGAACATGATTATTGTACCACTCTGGTGCGGATCTTACTCTAGAAGACCTACGAGGTTTGGCAACAACTTGATCTGAAGTTTCATGATCATCATCATTAACTTCCTCACTAATTGGTGTAGGAATCACTGGAACTGATTTCTGTGATGAACTACTTTCCAATAAGGGAGAAGGTACAATTACCTCATCAAGTTCTACTTTCCTCCCACTCACTTCTTTCGAGAGAAACTCCTTCTCTAGAAAGGATCCATCTTAGCAATGAACATCTTGCTTTTGGATCTGTGATAGAAGGTGTACCCAATAGTTTCTTTTGGGTATTCTATGAAGACGCACTTCTCCGATTTGGGTTTGAGCTCATCATGCTGAAACTTTTTCACATAAGCATCGCAACCCCAAACTTTAAGAAACGACAGCTTAGGTTTATTGCTAAACCATAGTTCATATGGTGTCGTCTCAACGGATTTAGATGGTGCCCTATTTAAAGTGAATGCAACTGTCTCTAATGCATAACCCCAAAATGATAGTGGTAACCCGATAAGAGACATCATAGATCGCACCATATCCAATAAAGTGCGGTTACGATGTTCGGACACACCATTACATTGTGGTGTTCCAGATCGCATGAGTTGCGAAACTATTTCACATTGTTTCAAATGAAGACCAAACTCATAACTCAAATATTCGTCTCCACGATCAGATCGTAGAAACTTTATTTTTCTTGTTACGATGATTTTTCCGCTTCACTCTGAAATTCTTTGAACTTTTCAACTATTTCAGACTTATGTTTCATCAAGTAGATATACCCATATCTGCTCAAATCATTTGTGAAGGTTAGAAAATAACGATACTTGCCACGAGCCTTAACACTCAACGGATCACATACATCGGTATGTATTATTTCCAATAAGTCAGTAGCTCGTTCCATTGTTCCGGAGAACGGAGTTTTTGTCATCTTGCCCAAAAAGCACGGTTCGCAAGCATCAAATGATTCATAACCAAGTGATTCCGAAAATCCATCTTTATGGAGTTTGTTCATGCGCTTTACACCGATATGACCCAAACGGCAGTGCCACAAATAAGTTGCACTATCATTATTAACTTTGCATCTTTTGGCATCAATATTATGAATATGTGTATCACTATGATCGAGATCCAACAAACTATTTTCATTGGGTGTATGACCATCAAAGGTTTTATTCATTTAAACAGAACAACAATTATTCTCTGATTTTAAATGAATAACCGTATTGCAATAAACATGATCAAATCATATTCATGCTCAACGCAAACGCCAAATAACATTTATTTAGGTTCAACACTAATCCCGAAAGTATAGGGAGTGTACGATGATGATCATATCAATCTTGGAACCACTTCCAACACACATCGTCACTTCACCCTCAACTAGTTTCTGTTTATTCTGTAACTCCTGTTTCGAGTTACTAATCTTAGCAACCGAATGTGACGCCCGGATAATTAAGCTACAGTGATTCCCCGCTAATGATGCCACGTCACCACGGTTACTGTGATAAACTCTCGATAGTTCGGAACCGAAACAAATTCAAAATTTAAATAAAAGAAAACAATAAAAGTTTTCTAAAATTAAAACAAAAATGTTCGGTGGTTGCCAAATATTACAAAGATAATTATGGTGTAAGGTTCACAATTTTATAAAATGCCTAAGTGTTTATAAATAAATAAAAACAGAAAAGAAAATAAATAAAGAGAAAACAGAAAACAATACAAAAAAAAAGAGAAACCCCCCTGGACCCTGGCCCAACTGGGCCGACCCCAGGCCCAGTCGGCCACCCCCATAACTCCCCACGCCCCAAACCCTAACCTACCCCACTCCCCACTCGCCCC
>NC_041383.1:753407195-753411678 GCF_002162155.2 Triticum dicoccoides | reverse complement strand
ATATTGTTGCTTCCGCTGACTCGTCTATGATCGAGCACTTGTATTCGAGCCCTCGAGGCCCCTGGCTTGTATTATGATGCTTGTATGACTTATTTTATTTGTAGAGTTGTGTTGTGATATCTTCCCGTGAGTCCCTGATCTTGATCGTACACATTTGCGTGCATGATTCGTGTACGATTGAATCGGGGGCGTCACAAGTTGGTATCAGAGCCGACTGCCTGTAGGAATCCCCCTTTCCAACTCCTTGGCCGAAGTCGAGTCTAGTCGTTGAAAAACTTTTACTAACATGGCTGTGTGGCCCATGGGCCCACGTCGCCATCGGGTGGTACTAGGATCATTTACTCCTCGATCTTTACTCTGGGACTCTGATCTCTCTACTATTCGGGTTAAATGAATTTGCTAACTCTAAGATTAGGATCTCGTGATCGCATCCACCCGGAGGGCCCCTTACTGCAGAGGATCGCCTGCTACATCAGAAGGTTCCGAAGATACTCTCTGATGTTCTCTCGAGAATTTGTGCCCATCACTTTTGCTATTCCTGACCACCGATAAATTCGTATGGATAACTACTTACACTTGCCATTCATACGATCATCCCCCATTGATCTTGTTATTACAAGATACCCCGAAGTTTTCTCTATTGTTCCGAAATACTTTGTGCCTACTGCCTAGCAGTTCTTTGCCACATGAATACCCCTTCAAATAAATCCTTGCACTTGTCGAGTATCCGCTCATCCCCAGTTGTTCATGTGTTCCACAAAAGTCTTCAAAATACTATTCGATCTTCCGAAAATCCTCTGGAGCCTTTGGCTCTTGAAATTCTTGCTTGTTTGCATTATGATTAATCCTATAAGTCTCGTAGTCTTATTGACATTCCTTGTCATTATCATTTTGAGTCTGTCGACTCAATATGTTTGCGAATACCCGCAATCATCATTGATCCCTATAAATTACCTTTCCGGCTGAGCTGCCATTCTTTTAACTGGAATTGGTTCTCGACCAATCCAATTGTCGTTGATTGTACCCTAAGGCTATTCAACTTATCCATCCCTAATCAGAGCATTGCTTCTGATCCCTTGAATTGGAAATCATAATTCCTTGGCATTTGACAATTGAGTTAGTCAGTTGTTTCTATAATTTGATCTCCTTGCATTCTTCTTCCACTAGTTGAGTACCGATGCTCATGTCAGATCCCTTGTGGACCACCAGATCCTTTGTTGGATTTTATCTGACAACGCCCTTCATATTCAATAAACTTGTGAGCCTTTTCTCGGATACATAATGCCTTTGGTAAATTGTATCGTCTGCTTTCTCAACCATGCTCTGCCTTCGAGCTTGAGTTAATTACTTCTAAAAGATTCTGGTATAGGATTCTAAGATGCCCCGATGGGTTGAACGTATACCTTCCTTAATTTGTGTGAACCCAAGAGTTTTCATGGGTCATAACGTTCCGGTATTCCGCAAGTTAAACTTTCAAACTCTAAACATTCTTAACTTAGAGTAGTAAATGAGAAGTTGTGTATTGGAGAAGTGGGAGTCGACCTTGAACCTTGCGTTCATGCCCATGGACACGATGCTAATCTTATCATGGGTGCTCCTCTTAAAACCTCTTTGGTATAAGTTCTTATATCTGGGATTCAGCCTTTTGCAATCGTGGTTCCGGCCATGTTCTCCTTTTTAATACCGTTTCTTGGACAAGTTGAAGTACTTGTCTTCTGCAGATCATTGCACCTGTCCAACCTTTACTTTGCTCTACTGTTGAGTATTAAGCTCTGGTATCTTAAGAATATCATGGAACTGCATAACTTATTATGGGTTCTTCATCAACTATTAAATCTCACTGATTCCAATTTTCTCGGGTTCTGGGTTGTCGTCAATCGAGAACACCGATTCCACATTTCGGTTCGATAACCCTAAGTAATTTTCGTTGCTTATGAGTTTAATATTCCTTCCCATCATTCCTAGCCTGTTTGGCTATATCTTTATCGTGATGATTTTAACTGTGTTACCCGGCCCTTCTTCTCGGAGCACAATTTTCGACGATGAACTAACCTTACGTCGATCCTCATCGTCATATCATTTCGCCTTAAACAACAAGCTTGAGTTTGAGTTCGTGTCGTAACTGTGGTTCCAATAACCTCTTGCTTCATCATTCCTTTGACTGGATGTCGTCGCTGATTGACTACATCTGCATGAAATCTCTCGACAATTGTGTCGTGATCATCATCAACCTTATGAGCTCTTCCAGGAATTCAATTGAATTCATGATGGGTAATACCATCCTTGCCCCTCGATAATTCCTGTTCTCATCGACCACTTTATTGCCTTCCGTTCAACACAACTTGTTCGTGTTTGGTGTAAACCTTGAGATCACTGCTACCCAGCAGTTGATCTTCCTTACCTCGGAAGTATTACCATCTCTTTTTGTCAAGAATGTGGTGAGGATTTCACCACCTCTTAATAATTCTTGATATCATAATACTTCTTGCCATCTTCGTTCATTCCTTGGTCCCCGTATTGTTTTCAACCGGAATACCGACAATGGAGCTATGACGTGTGAATTCAAAACTTCTAACAACCCTATTGCTTTGAAGTGAATGGGCGATAGTTCATTCTGAGTCCTTCGCTGATTGAATCACCATTCTGACATTGGTCGTGCAACCCAACCCATATTTCAGGCGCACATTTCAACCAATGTTTAATTGTGTATGTTTTCCTCGAGCATACATCATTATATCATTTGATCTGACAAATGTTATCTCCTTGTTCACATAGTTGTGGAAGTCCACCTTTTTGGAAATCTCGAGGATTGTCGCTGACTCCATCATCTACCCCGTCAACCTCTCTTTGGTTTAAATGATGAACTCTTGTGTCGATACTCATTCCCATAGTGCATTTCCCGAGAATCTTACAAGGTCATCTCGTCAATTTATTTTGCACCTTTTTCAGGCATCCTGAGTCTGAGGTATCCTAACACCAATCGGATCTGAATCTCGGTCAGATATGATGGTTGGAACATTTTCCCCAAGAGTTATAACATTGGTCCTTATATATCGGTAAGGTGATGTCATGCCTAGCACACCTGGTCGGAGGACCTAGTGTTAAAGTTTCCTTTCCAGCAAGGTTTTCCATTCTTCCATAAGGAAATTGTAAAGCTTATTCTATAAGTTGTTCCTGGTGAATCCTTTGTATATCCAAGTCCGACCTTTGCTTGAAGACCATGTCAATGCTATCTCGAAGCATGTCTGTGATACTCCGATTTTCAACAAGAACATTTAAAGCAAATGCTAAATTTTTCTTATCAATTATCCAAACACCTTTGTATGGGTAGTGTCATGAAATTTCTCTCCCCTTACCTAAAGGGTTTTCTACATGATATCCTGCCACGGATACCATGCTCTGCTTATCCTTGGGAAGGATATATCCCTGAATTATTGACTAAGACACATTTTTCCTTTCCATCGCCTGATTAATCTGATAATCATATGTCCTTTCCATTGTTTGGTTTAACCTTTCTTGAGGTCTATATGATCTAAGCAGTAATATTCTTCTGCTTATGTAAACACCTTGGTGTACGACCGTGTCAGTAAGACCCTGTTACTATTGTTGATGACATTTCGGTAGCCACCGATGGACGAGAACCTTGCCTATTGGCCCGCCTCGTTCAACGAGCAGGATAATGGTTCTCTTCGTCCCTCGCCCTTGGTACCGATGTTGTTGCCGACATAACCAACAGACTATCCTCTGGCATGCCTTGCTTACATAATCGTGCAAGATGTCACTGTCCTTCCTACTTTTAATCCACATGGTGGGCCCATAACCCACAGTTCCACAAGATCGAAACCTGACTCTCCTGTACCCCCCTGTACCCAAGGTTGTTCCTCGCGCGTGGCCTCGTATGTAATTCATGAGCCACCTTCAATCTGGTATCAGACAAATACTTATTCTCGTGGCTTCGAACCCCTTTCACGCCACATATCAGACATCGAACGATTGCCTGCCCGCTCGAAACTTCCCAGGATACCTCCTTACCCTGCTCTTGATATTTTCTTAAGTTTCAATTCGAGAGTTACTTCCGCCACCCTCCCCGATGTTATCGACCAGATAGTCAAACCTGCAGAGGTCCATTCTCTCGGGATACCCACCC
Organism: Triticum dicoccoides; assembly: GCF_002162155.2. Lineage (NCBI taxonomy): Eukaryota > Viridiplantae > Streptophyta > Magnoliopsida > Poales > Poaceae > Triticum > Triticum dicoccoides. The sequence continues at coordinate 753,407,531 of NC_041383.1, read as the reverse complement.
TTTATCCTTTCGTAAGTACGATGGAACCCCGAAGAAAGGACGACAAACTTCATCATGATGACCCGAAGGAGAGGACTGAAGACATCAATGTAATGGGTCGACCTCTTCGAGAAGAGCTACTATGATCGAGAAGAATCGTTAGAATTTCGTAACCAGACCCCTTCCCCCTTATAACCGATCCTAAATCTCGGGACGAGATTTCTTGTAGTGGAGGAGAATTGTGACGCCCGGATAATTAAGCTACAGTGATTCCCCGCTAATGATGCCACGTCACCACGGTTACTGTGATAAACTCTCGATAGTTCGGAACCGAAACAAATTCAAAATTTAAATAAA
>NC_041383.1:753390453-753404580 GCF_002162155.2 Triticum dicoccoides | reverse complement strand
CACTAACCATCTACGTGGGAGTAGTTATGGGTATCCCGACGTCGTGGTATCAGCCGAAGCACTTCAGACGTCAGCGACGGAGCGGCGCGCGCCGAATTGGACTGGAACGCCACTAGGCTAGGTCTGCTTTCGGCCGCCCTCGCAACGTGCAGGTGTGCTATGGGCGATGGGCCCAGACCCCTGTGCGCTTAGGTTTAGACCGGCGTGCTGGCCTCTCTGTTTTGCCTAGGTGGGGCTGCGACGTGTTGATCTTCCGAGGCCGGGCATGACCCAGGAAAGTGTGTCCGGCCAAATGGGATCAAGCGTGTTGGGTTATGTGGTGCACCCCTGCAGGGAAGTTAATCTATTCGAATAGCCGTGATCTTCGGTAACAGGACGACTTGGAGTTGTACCTTGACCTTATGACAACTAGAACCGGATACTTAATAAAACACACCCTTCCAAGTTCCACAGACAACCCGGTGATCGCTTTTCCGCCGGGCGACGAGGAGAGGATTGCCGGGTAGGATTATGCTATGCGATGCTACTGGAGTTGCTACCTGGATATGCTACTTGGAGATGCTACTTGGAGGACTTCAATCTACTCTCTTCTACATGCTGCAAGATGGAGGCTGCCAGAAGCGTAGTCTTCGACAGGATTAGCTATCCCCCTCTTATTCTGGCATTCTGCAGTTCAGTCCACTGATATGGCCTCCTTACACATATACCCATGCATATGTAGTGTAGTTCCTTGCTTGCGAGTACTTTGGATGAGTACTCACGGTTGCTTTCTCCCCCCTTTTCCCCCTTTCCTTTCTTTCTGGTTGTCGCAACCAGAAGCTGGAGTCCAGGAGCCAGACGTCACCGTCGACGATGACCCCCTACTACACCGGAGGTGCCTACTACTACGTGCAGCCCGCTGACGACGACCAGGAGTAGTTAGGAGGATCCCAGGCAGGAGGCCTGCGCCTCTTTCGATCTGTATCCCAGTTTGTGCTAGCCTTCTTAAGGCAAACTTGTTTAACTTATGTCTGTACTCAATATTGTTGCTTCCGCTGACTCGTCTATGATCGAGCACTTGTATTCGAGCCCTCGAGGCCCCTGGCTTGTATTATGATGCTTGTATGACTTATTTTATTTGTAGAGTTGTGTTGTGATATCTTCCCGTGAGTCCCTGATCTTGATCGTACACATTTGCGTGCATGATTCGTGTACGATTGAATCGGGGGCGTCACAAGTTGGTATCAGAGCCGACTGCCTGTAGGAATCCCCCTTTCCAACTCCTTGGCCGAAGTCGAGTCTAGTCGTTGAAAAACTTTTACTAACATGGCTGTGTGGCCCATGGGCCCACGTCGCCATCGGGTGGTACTAGGATCATTTACTCCTCGATCTTTACTCTGGGACTCTGATCTCTCTACTATTCGGGTTAAATGAATTTGCTAACTCTAAGATTAGGATCTCGTGATCGCATCCACCCGGAGGGCCCCTTACTGCAGAGGATCGCCTGCTACATCAGAAGGTTCCGAAGATACTCTCTGATGTTCTCTCGAGAATTTGTGCCCATCACTTTTGCTATTCCTGACCACCGATAAATTCGTATGGATAACTACTTACACTTGCCATTCATACGATCATCCCCCATTGATCTTGTTATTACAAGATACCCCGAAGTTTTCTCTATTGTTCCGAAATACTTTGTGCCTACTGCCTAGCAGTTCTTTGCCACATGAATACCCCTTCAAATAAATCCTTGCACTTGTCGAGTATCCGCTCATCCCCAGTTGTGACTAGAGAATTCTGTCAATCACTATCTTATCTGGAAGACTAACTCCCACTTGATTCAAGTGATTGTAGTACCCAGACAATCTGAGCACATGCTCACTAGTTGAGCGATTCTCCTCCATCTTTTTGCCATAGAACTTGTTGGAGACTTCATATCTCTCAACTCAGGTATTTGCTTGAAATATTAACTTCAACTCCTGGAACATCTCATATGGTCCATGACGTTCAAAACGTCTTTGAAGTCCCGATTCTAAGCCGTAAAGCATGGTGCATAAAACTATCAAGTAGTCATCATATTGAGCTAGCCAAACGTTCATAACGTCTGCATCTGCTCCTGCAATAGGTCTGTCACCTAGCGGTGCATCAAGGACATAATTCTTCTGTGCAGCAATGAGGATAAACCTCAGATCACGGACCAAGTCCGCATCATTGCTACTAACATTTTTCAACTTAGTTTTCTCTAGGAACACATATAAAAACATAGGGAAGCAAAAAAACATAGGGAAGCAACAACGTGAGCTATTGATCTACAACATAATTTGCAAAATACTACCAGGACTAAGTTCATGATAAAGTAAAGTTCAATTAATCATATTACTTTAGAACTCCCACTTAGACAGACATCTCTCGAGTCATCTAAGTGATCACGTGATCCAAATCAACTAAACCATAACCGATCATCACGTGAGATGGAGTAGTTTTCAATGGTGAACATTACTATGTTGATCATATCTACTATATGATTCACGCTCGACCTTTCGGTCTCCGTGTTCCGAGGCCATATCTGCATATGCTAGGCTCATCAAGTTTAACCTGAGTATTCTGCGTGTGCAAAACTGGCTTGCACCCATTGTAGATGGACGTAGAGCTTATCACACTCGATCATCACGTGGTGTCTGGGCACGACGAACTTTGGCAACGGTGCATACTCAGGGAGAACACTTCTTGATAATTTTTAGTGAGAGATCATCTTAAAATGCTACCGTCAATCAAAGCAAGATAAGATGCATAAAGGATAAACATCACATGCAATCAATATAAGTGATATGATATGGCCATCATTATCTTGCGCTTGTGATCTCCATCTCCGAAGCACCGTCGTGATCACCATCGTCACCGGCGTGACACCTTGATCTCCATCGTAGCATCGTAGTCGTTTACGCCATCTATTGCTTCTACGACTATCGCTACCGCTTAGTGATAAAGTAAAGCTATTACAGGGCGTTTGCATTTCATACAGTAAAGCGACAACCATATGGCTCCTGCCAGTTGCCGATAACTTCGGTTACAAAACATGATCATCTCATACAATAAAATATAGCATCACGTCTTGACCATATCACATCACAACATGCCCTGCAAAAACAAGTTAGACGTCCTCTACTTTGTTATTGCAAGTTTTACGTGGCTGCTACGGGCTTAGCAAGAACCGTTCTTACCTACGCATGAAAAACCACTATGATAGTTCGTCAAGTTAGTGTTGTTTTAACCTTCGCAAGGACCGGGCGTAGCCACACTCGATTCAGCTAAAGTGAGAGAGACAGACACCCGCCAGCCACCTTTAAGCACGAGCGCTCGTAACGGTGAAACCAGTCTCGCGTAAGCGTACGCGTAATGTTGATCCAGGCCGCTTCATCTCACAATACCGCCGAACCAAAGTATGACATGCTGGTAAGCAGTATGACTTGTATCACCCACAACTCACTTGTGTTCTACTCGTGCATATGACATCTACGCATAAAACCTGGCTCGGATGCCACTGTTGGGGAACGTAGTAATTTCAAAAAAATTCCTACGCACACGCAAGATCATGGTGATGGCATAGCAACGAGAGGGGAGAGTAATGTCCACGTACCCTCATAGACCGTAAGCGGAAGCGTTATGACAATGCGGTTGACGTAGTCGTACGTCTTCATGATCCGACCGATCCAAGCACCGAACGTACGGCACCTCCGAGTTCAGCACACGTTCAGCTCGATGACGATCCCCGGGCTCCGATCCATCAAAGCTTCGGGGATGAGTTCCGTCAGCACGACGGCGTGGTGATGATGATGATGTTCTACCGGCACAGGGCTTCACCTAAACTCCGCGACGATATGACCGAGGTGGAATATGGTGGAGGGGGGCACCGCACATGGCTAAGGAACGATCCATAGATCAACTTATGTGTCATGGGGTGCCCCCTGCCCCCGTATATAAAGGAGCAAGGGAGGAGGCGGCCAGCCCTAGGAGGAGGGCGCGCCAAGGGGAGTCCTACTCCCACCGGGAGTAGGACTCCTTCTTTCCTAGTCCAACTAGGAGAAGGGGGGAAAGGAGGGAAGTGGAGAAGGAAGGGAGAGGGGGGCCGCGCCCCAAACCCTTTGTCCAATTCGGACTGGGCTTGGGAGGGGCGCGCGCCACCTCCTGGCTCCTTCCCACTAAGGCCCATTAAGGCCCAATACTCTTCCCCGTATTCTCGTAACTCCCCGCTACTCCGAAAAATACCCGAATCACTCGGAACCTTTCCGAACTCCGAATATAGTCGTCCAATATATCGATCTTTACGTCTCGACCATTTCGAGACTCCTAGTCATGTCCCCGATCTTATCCGGGACTCCGAACTCCTTCGGTACATCAAAACTCATAAACTCATAATAAAACTGTCATCGAAACCTTAAGCGTGCGGACCCTACGGGTTCGAGAACTATGTAGACATGACCTAGAACTATTCTTGGTCAATAACCAATAGCGGAAACTGGATGCTCATATTGGCTCCTACATATTCTACGAAGATCTTTATCGGTCAAACCGCATAACAACATACGTTGTTCCCTTTGTCATCGGTATGTTACTTGCCCAAGATTCGATCGTCGGTATCCAATACCTAGTTCAATCTTGTTACCGGCAAGTCTCTTTACTCGTTACATAATGCATCATCCCGCAACTAACTCATTAGTCACATTGCTTGCAAGGCTTATAGTGATGTGCATTACCGAGAGGGCCCAGAGATACCTCTCCGACAATCGGAGTGACAAAACCTAATCTCGAAATATGCCAACCCAACATGTACCTTTGGAGACACCTGTAGTACTCCTTTGTAATCACCCAGTTACGTTGTGACGTTTGGTAGCACCCAAAGTGTTCCTCCGGTAAACGGGAGTTGCATAATCTCATAGTTACAGGAACATGTATAAGTCATGAAGAAAGCAATAGCAACATACTAAACGATCAAGTGCTAGGCTAACGGAATGGGTCATGTCAATCACATCATTCTCCTAATGATGTGATCCCATTAATCAAATGACAACACATGTCTATGGTTAGGAAACATAACCATCTTTGATTAATGAGCTAGTCAAGTAGAGGCATACTAGTGACTATATGTTTGTCTATGTATTCACACATGTATCATGTTTCCGGTTAATACAATTCTAGCATGAATAATAAACATTTATCATGATATAAGGAAATAAATAATAACTTTATTATTGCCTCTAGGGCATATTTCCTTCACCGCTCCCAGAGCGGTAGTACCGCTCCCCAAGCGGTAGTACCGCTCCCCAAGCGGTAGTACCGCCCTCCGAGCGGTAGTACCGCTTGTGGTCTTCGGCCGTAGTACCGCAGTGGTTCCGGGCTACTACCGCCTCGATTCGAGACCGATGTTTTTCGTGTCGGGTTTACGGTACTAAGTGCGGTAGTAGTGGCGGTAGTACCGCTCCAAGCTATAGTACCACGCCTACTCCCGCGGTAGTACCGCTCTGGCGCCAGGACCCGGACCTCCTCGTCAGTGCGGCAGTACCACTGGGTGAGAGCGGTAGTACCGCCCTGCCCAAGCGGTAGTACCGCTCTGTGTGTGGCTGTTGAGTGGGGTAACGGTTGGATTGGTTCCCTCACTATATGAAGGTGTCTTCTTCCCCAAAGTTGACTTACCTCTTTCCCACAAAGCTCCATTGTTGCTCCAAGCTCCATTTTCGCCAGATCTCTCTCCCTAGCCAATCAATCTTGTTGATTTGCTCGGGATTGGTTGAGAAGGCCCCGATCTACACTTCCACCAAGAGATTTTTGATTCCCTCTCTTATCCCTAGCGGATCTTGTTACTCTTGGGTGTTTGAGCACCCTAGATGGTTGAGGTCACCTCGAAGCCATACTCCATTGTGGTGAAGCTTCGTGGTGTTGTTGGGAGCCTCCAATTGTTGTGGAGATAGCCCCAACCTTGTTTGTAAAGGTTCGGTCACCGCCTTCAAGGGCACCAATAGTGGAATCATGGCATCTCGCATTGTGTGAGGGCGTGAGGAGAATACGATGGCCCTAGTGGCTTCTTGGGGAGCATTGTGCCTCCACACCGCTCTAACGGAGACGTACTTCCCCTTAAAAGGAAGGAACTTCGGTAACACATCCTCGTCTCCACCGGCTCCACCCTTGGTTATTTCGTGCCTTTACTCTTGCAAGCCTACTTGTGTTGTATCCCTTGCTTGCTTATGTACTAGTTGTTTTTGTATCATATAGGTTGCTCACCTAGTTGCATATCTAGACAACCTATTTTGTTGCAAAGTTTAAATTGGTAAAGAAAAGCTTAAAAATTGTTAGTTGCCTATTCACCCCCCCTCTAGTCAACCATATCGATCCTTTCACTAATCAAGATAAAACGAATGACAATGATAAGGAGAAAATTGAGCTTCTAACTAAAGAACTAAACACTCTTAAGTTGGCTGATGAAACTATCTTCGAAGATCATCGAGAACTTTTAAGGGCTCATGAGAAGTTACGCTTTGAAAAGCTCAATCTCGAGCAGGAGCATGAGTTCTTAAAAGCAATCAATGATGATCTCCGTAAGAAAAGTTCTTCTTACATTGCCAAGCGTTTACTCCTCTCTACTTTCATGCCTCAAGTCAAGTCTAGTAACAAGTACAAGAAAGATACTTCCTCTAGTAGTAACAATAATAATGTCAATATTGTTGCTTCTAGTAGTTCTCTTGATTGCACTAATGATTCTCTTAGCCAAGTTACACTTGAGCAAGAAAATAGCTTATTGAAGGGAATTATAGAGAAAGGTGTCTACAAGAGCCTTACCGGGAGTAAGCAATTCGAGAAAATTGTACGCAAGCAAGGAAGACACCGGAAGAATCAAGGTGTTGGTTTTGAACGAAAGTTCAATGCCAATAGAGTTGAGTGGGAAGAAGATCAATACCCCAAGACGAAGTTTGTTCCTCAACAAGTGAAGTATGATCCTACTTCCTTCAAGGGAACACAAGCACAAGATGATCTTCCACCACAAGACCACAAGAACAAAGCCAAGGACAAGCTTCAAGAAGAGATTGATGCATTTGAAGAAGCACCTAAGGCCTCATTCAAGTGGGTTCCCAAGACTACGTCAAGTTCTACTTCATCAAGTACAACTACAACTCCAAGGATTCCCATCAAGATGATGTGGATCCCGAAGAAGAAGAACTAGAGAGTTCTTGAGGGTGACTCCGCCAACATTCTTCACTCATATCATTATGGCAAGGACAAGTGCAATCAACTTCCACATCTTGCACTAGTTCAAGGAGTCACAAACCCTCATGTTGGTAAGACAAGGGACAAGGTAACCTAATGATTTCATGGACATCATCTTGTGTGTGCATCACTCTATGTCTATGGATATTCTTGTTTGTTCCTTGTGGGACTAACCCATGTAGGCAAGTTGAAAGTGCAACTCACTCCAACGGATTGCTCCAAATGATCTATATCAACTTTGAGCATCCACATCTTCAACACCTACATGAAGTCATCATCGACAAAACCCAAGGTTAGTTCATCCCTCTAAGGGGGGATCTCACATCTAGGGGGAGCTTAACTCTAAGAATTGAGTCAAAGCAACTCTAATGGTGTGAACACATCAATGCATTATGTAAAAGTGGTAACCCCATTTGAGCTTAAACGATGAGTATGACCTATGATCAAATGTTTATCATTTGACTCCTAAGTCAATATACTCATATATAGATGACCTAGTCATCGCCAATTGTTTGATAGATGCTAGAATTGGTTGTGCATGCTTTGCCACATATTTCATTTGCCATCTTATTGTGTGAGCATGTTGGTGCATATTTTACTCATTCAAGGACATCCACTTGTTGTTTTGATTGTTTGGTTCTTTCTTCTTTTGGCCAAGTGGATGGACAAGAATTCCTAAGAACCTTCTCTATCTATCTATGCTTTTCTCGTCTCAAACTCTATTCATGCTACATCACAATATTTGATCAAGTCAGATTCGAACCACTCTGTGTGAGAAGCACTCGGAGTCCCCGATTCGTCATAGACTTAAACTTCCAAAACTTCTTTGTGATTCTCGGTCTGACCGATTCCTCCATTTTGGTCCTACCGAGATCACCAAGTTGGTCTAGGTTTTCAATCTCGGTGCAACCGATTTGAACTTTTCGGTCACACCGAGTTGCCGTAACTGTTCACAGTTATGCATCTCGGTGCCACCGAGTTGTTCCACTTGGTCACACCGACAGGGTCGGGCTATATATAGTCACGGGCAAAAATTTGGAAATTCCTCCGAATCCCTTCGCCCGCGCAATAGCTCGCTCTGCCTCCAAGGTCTCCGAATCGTCTCCTCGTTGCCAGCCGCCTCCTGTCGCTGGTCTCCGCCGCCGTCAACGGAATTCAACCCCGCCGTTGCCGCCGTAGCAAGTTCATCGCCAAGCTAGGGTATGGACTCGATCACAGTGCTATCCTCGTCCGATTCCTAGAACATTGTATTCTTATTGATTCTTGCCACGATTGAAACACTCCTATGTAGTCAATGCAATCCGTAGATTAGATGAGATTTGAAAATTTAGGGTTAGGTTTCCGTCGAAACCATCTCGGACCCACCGAGTTGAAAAACTCGGTCCCACCGATTTGGCTTATGCCATTGCACTAATAACTCTCGGTCTGACCGAGAATTGCTAATCGGTGCGACCGATTTTAGGACTTAGTGAAACCCTAGCAGTCTCGGTGCCACCGAACTATGACTCGGTCCAACCGAGTTCATCAGTTTAGGTTCCAAAACTGCTTCGGTATCACCGAGTTTGAAAATCGGTTGATCCGAAATGCTTTCTGTGGAAAACTAAAACTGAATTTTTGAATCATTCTTTTGCAAAAATCTCTGCATTTTGTGATGCTCATCTACTCTATCTCATCTATAACTCTTCACAGGGTCAGCAGTCAGTGTTTGCAGCATGTCAGACCAGAGTGACAGCCAGAACAGGTCAGCAAAGCAGATTGACATGAGTGAGGGCACTAGTCCCTCCAGCACTTAAGATGAAGGCAGCAGGAGCACTAAGGCTGCTACCAGGCAAAGGAGGAAGAGAACCTCAGACTCTGAAGATGAGGATTATAGAGCAGAAGAAGATGAGGATACCTCCAAGAAAGTAGTACTCAAAAAGGAGTATGGCTCAGCAAAGCATACAAAGCCAGGCATGAAGATTAAAATGCCTGCAGGAAGACAACCAGTGTCCAAAGCCAGAGTCTCAACTCAAATACCTGAGAAGCCTGATCCCAAAGAGCCTGCTGCCGAAGGAAAGAAAAGGAAGGAAAGGGTCAAGAAGACCATGGCCAGAGTTGTTGGTCAACCTTCCATGATGGAAGAGGAAGAAGAGCTTGCTGCACCAGCACCAAAGGCACCAAAGCTTATGGGTGATGCTATTAGATCAGGGGCTGCAACATCTAAGCCCAAGGAAGCACCCAAAGCTGCCCCCAAGGCCAAGTCTGCACCAGCTACAACTCCTACAGCTCCAGTGCAACCAGCTCCAGCACCAACTCCTCCAGCTCCCTCTACATCAACTGAAGCCCTCGTCCAAGGAGCCATCTCTACACCACCAACTGAAGATCAAGCCTGAGAGTCGATCTAGCACTATGCATTTTCTATGAACTTTTTGGTAACTTGTTGCCAAAGGGGGATAAAAATGTATAGATCATAGGCTTCGAGAGAGAGAGAGTGTGTGTGTGTTGCTTTTATTCTCTCTTGATTTGGTGGTTCAAACTTGTTTGCTTTTGATTGCTTGAGATACTATGCTATTCTTGTGAGATATTGATGATCATGTGTTTGATCATAAGCTACACTTATGCATGTTTTATGATATTATCTTATCTATCCTATGTGATCATTCACTTTGCTTCGTGATGAGTGCATGTATTCAATCTTTATCATTTTGAGCGCTCCACCAAGATGTATGTGACATGGAAGAGTAACCCATGAGCCTAATTCCTTGTGCATTTGCAGTCCAAAGCAAATCTTAAACTATGCACAAATTTAGGGGGAGCTCTTGCTTATCACATACTTCTCAAAGCGACGATGTTTTTCAATCTTATTATCATTTGTCGAAGCTTTGATCTATATGTTGTCATCAATTACCAAAAAGGGGGAGATTGAAAGTGCAACTATCCCTAGGTGGTTTTGATAATTCATAACAACATGTAGCTCATTGAGCTAATGCTATTCCAAGACTATTATTTCAGGAAAGCTCAATGAATGGCATGGCATGGATGATGAAAGTGGATCCCTCAAAATACTAAGGACAAAGGACTGGCTCAAGCTCAAAAGCTCAAGACTCTTCATTTTATATTTTAGTGATCCAATATCACACTGAGTCTATAGGAAAAGCCAATACTATCAAGGAGGGATGAGGTGTTGCTTGATGAGCCTCTTGCTTCATGTGTTTAGTGATATGCTCCAAAACCCTCAGCTACTTTCTCACAATCCACAAATGACCTAAACCCAGAGCCAAAATCGGTCACACCGATTCTTCCTACTCGGCGCCACTGATTTCAAATGTCATAGCCACTGCCACAAACCCTAGGCAAATTGGTCCTACCGATAGGGATCTCGGTCTCACCGAGATGGGATTGTAATCTCTTTGTTTCCCTTCGTAACGTTTTGGTCTAACCGAAGTGAGCGATCGGTCCCACCGAGATTGCAATGTAAACTCTCTGTTTCCCTTTTGTAACATTTTGGTCTCACCGAAAAGAGCAAATCGGTCCCACCGAGTTTACCTGACCAACTCTCTGGAAAGCTTATTACCAAAATCGGTCTTACCGAGTTTGCGTAATCGGTCTTACCGAGATTACGTTATGCCCTAACCCTAACCGAATCGGTCTCACCGAGTTGCATGTCAGTCCCATCGAAAATCACTAACGGTCACTAGGTTTACTAAATCGGTCCGACCGAGTTTGGTGAATTGTGTGTAACGGTTAGATTTTGTGTGGAGGCTATATATACCCCTCCACCTCCTCTTCATTCGTGGTGAGAGGCATCAGACTGAACCTACACTTCCAGCATCCTATCTCTGAGAGAGAATCACCTACTCATGTGTTGAGGCCAAGATATTCCATTCCTACCATATGAATCTTGATCTCTAGCCTTCCCCAAGTTGCTTTCCACTCAAATCCTCTTTCCACCAGATCCAAATCCTATGAGAGAGAGTTGAGTGTTGGGGAGACTATCATTTGAAGCACAAGAGCAAGGAGTCCATCATCAATGCACCATTTGTTACTTCTTGAAGAGTGGTGTCTCCTAGATTGGCTAGGTGTCATTTGGGAGCCTCCGACAAGATTGTGGAGTTGAACCAAGGAGTTTGTAAGGGCAAGGAGATCGCCTACTTCGTGAAGATCTACCTCTAGTGAGGCAAGTCCTTCGTGGGCGACGGCCATGGTGGGATAGACAAGGTTGCTTCTTCGTGGACCCTTCGTGGGTGGAGCCCTCCGTGGACTCGCGCAACCGTTATCCTTCGTGGGTTAAAGTCTTCATCAACGTGGATGTACGATAACACTACCTATCGGAACCACGCCAAAAACATCCGTGTCTCCAATTGCGTTTGAATGCTCTAAACCCTTCCCTTTACTTTCTTGCAAGTTGCATGCTTTAATTTCCGCTGCCCATATACTCTTTGCATGCTTGCTTGATTTGTGTGATGATTGCTTGACTTGTCCTAAGATAGCTGAAATCTGCCAAACTCTAAAATTGAGAAAAGGTTAAGTTTTTTTTAATTGGTCAAGTAGTCTAATCACCCCCTCCTCTAGACATATTTCAAGGTCCTACAGTAACATCACCACCTCGCCGAAGAGCTTATCAGACAACATGTGTTGGATGGAACCAAACACCATGCCTTGTGTTTGCGCCTAAACAAGCGGACAACCCAACAGACTACCTTTCGTTACACCCCATGCAGCCTAGATGATATGCATGCAGTCAAACTATACGAAGATGTTGATTTTCTGCCTGTTTTACCACAGTCAGCTTTGTTGAGCCAGCTGACTCCACGGGCCAGGCTCGCTCGGGAAGGCTACAAAACAAGTCTGTAGTGTATATGTTTTCAATGTTTTTTTTTCAATTGTAGTCCTATGGTTGGATTCTTCCCACTTCCAACCATCTTTCACAAGGGATAAGATCGGTGCAACTGTTTCAGAAACAATATGAACCCGGGTATGTCAAAATTTAAGCTCCTTTGCATTTCATAAATGAATACAGATCACAATAAATTCATGAACGCAGCCGACAAATGCAGGCAAAGAGAAATGGAAGACCTATCTGGCTATGTGCATAGTCCAAAGGAAATTCTTATAACTGGGCTATACAAACCAAGAAGAGCACGGCCAAAAAAACAAACAAATTACGTATGAACCAACCTATCAAACCAATCTCGTAGCTACGCGACATCAGTAGGAGATGTCGACGAGGGCGATCATGGCGTGCGCGGCGAGCTGCTCACGCGTGCGCCTCTGCGCGCCGCGGAGGGTCGAGTACCCCGGCTCCGGCAGCGGCACCGTCCGGCGGCCGGTGAGGTACGCGCGCAGCTCGGCGTCGTAGTGCACCGCGGCGGCCCTGAGCGTGAGGCAGACGCGCGGCAGGTTGCGGAGCAGCGGCAGCATGATGTTGAACGGCCAGAGCAGGACCGAGAACTTGAACGCCTGCATGAACCCGCCGACCGCCGGCACGGCCAGGAGCACCACGTGCACCACCATCGCCGATCGATCTGCAGATAATTCCTCCCACCGCCGCGCGCTGCCCGCTACACGGTCGATCCCTCCGCCCCTGCCATGGCGACGCTCTCGAGGTGGCGCTGCTAGCTAGCTGGTGGTTGGTTACCACGGACCTGACCGGCCGGCCATTAACTAGGATTCCAGAGCGAAGAGCACTGGCCTGGAGTTGGGGTGAAACTAATAATGGCCGGCGATGGCGATCGAAGGATGTTTTATCGTGGAGCGGAATGGACTCAGTTCTACAGTGGCCACGTACTGCCATGACACAGCTCATGACAGTGCGGCCTGCTGACATTGTCCGTGGCGAATTGAATCAGTTGAGGTGTCGCGACGAATTGGCCAACGGCAGATCGACACATGTCCTCCGTGCGACTCGGGCCATCGCTGTAACTTCACACTGAGCCGCCGCGTATGCCTTCTCGGCGATTACATGCCCAGATGGTGTCCACAGAATACGTAAGTACAAAGGTGGGTACTCCAGCCAGTTCTGCGGTGCTGTTAATTCTGTGGAAGCGCTGGTACACGTCCGATTCGGTAGATGGTTCTGTTCACAATCACAACTCGAACCAAAAGAAGAAAGTAGCATGTGGACTGTACCAAACCAAAAAGCAGAATGTTGGTGTGTGGTGTTAAACTAAAGCAGATTGGATTGGGTCGGGACATGTCGTGTCGGCATCCACCTGCCGGGGTCCAAACCCGGTGCCAATTGGGAGCCTCTGGCCCCACAGGTAAGGTAACTCTAGCGTTCGACAAGGAATCGAGTAGCCATCGCCGGCGTCGGCCACTCGGCACAAGCTTCCATTTTCCTTTTCCTTTTTTACACAAAAACAAAGTGGTTCACCTCTTCGCCGTCTAGGTGGAAAATGCAAATGGATAAGGCGGTCTTCTCTCGGAGGTTTGGTTAGATTATTCTCGCCACTAGTGCGTGGAGTCACATGATCATTGTCGACGTAGCTAAGAGCATCTCCAACAGACGCCCAATATTAGCGTCGTGTCCAAAAAATCGTAAATTTAGCGCGCGCGGAGTTAAAACTAGCACTCCAGCGGACGCTGCATAATAGAGCACGCTGTAAAAAGTGTTGAACGCGCCGGAAGAAACTGGACAGGAAGCTGTATATTTGGGGCGTGAGCTTCCACACGCTGTACTTCTCCCGCGCGCTGAACTCCTCGCGTGCGCCTGCCGGTAGTCTCCTCGCTTACGTGCGCCAGCCGGCCATGGGCGCGAGGCGCGGCCACGGCCACGACAGGGCGGCGGCGGGCAGGGGAGGAGCACGGGCGGCGCCACGGCGGGGCGCGCAGGGGAGTAGCGCGGCCACGGCGGGGCGAGCAGGGGAGGAGCGCGGGCGCGGTCACGACGGGCAGGGAAGGAGCAGGCCATGG
>NC_041383.1:753374072-753390067 GCF_002162155.2 Triticum dicoccoides | reverse complement strand
GAGCAGGGGAGGAGCAGACCACGGCGGCGGCGCGTGGCCACAGCGGGGCGGAGCGCGGCTGCGGGCCACGGCCGCGGCGGCGAGCAGGCCATGGGCGGCGGCGCGTGGCCATGACCATGGCCGCGAAAATGCCACGGGCGGTGAGCTGGGTACAGGTTAATTTTAGGCGTCTACCGTTGCTAGCTGGGTTATATATTTTTGGGTGTCTGCTGAAGATGCTCGGTCATGCGGCGCGCTAAAACATTATTTTAACGCTGTAAAAGAAATTTAGCGCGCGGTTCGGTCGGGCGCCTGTTGTTGGAGATGCTCTAACGTCCAAATCAAGTACATTTCGTGCACACACGGACGCAATTCAAGCGGCAACAGGTACTCTAGATGCTAAGATCGAGTGAGGAGCTCAGATATTTATCCGAGACCACAGCCCCACAGTACCCACAAAATTGATTTCAGCCCCACAGAGAAGCAATACCCAGCTCTCTACTGATTGTTTTCTTTCGAGAACGCTCTAAACTGATTGCGGATTTCGCTGTCCTGAAGCCAACGATCCTGATCATGGACATAGTCGCGTCCCGGCATATCGTTTGGTTCCTGAAAGGGGCACTGTTTTCGGCCTCTCTGCCTCCGAGGAGCCGCTCTTTCGCCGCCGCGCTGGCCCTTCGGCGGATCTTCGGCTGCCCGGCGTTCGATCCATGCATATCCATTGAATGTCGTGATGATCAGATGATCCACTAGTTGGTTGCACGTAGGGTGCAAATATGCCCGTTTGTTCCCCCAATCATGCGTTCAGAGATGGGATCTAGGCAGTGCAACCGTATGCTAGACGCAGCGAATGGATATAGTCCAATGGACATACGAAGACTGTAGAATTCTCGCATGGGACGAAGATGGACAAAATTATTTTGTTTCAGACGGGACGGGCGCCCACCCTGATTGCTGTAACTGAAGACAAAGTGTCCCCTGCATTCTGTTGGGGCCTTGCAGAGACGTTGGATCTGGAGGAAATGATTGCCGACGCTCTTGCCATAGCGTGCAAGCCAAGAAGAGGGTTAGTACTACTTCTGAGCATCCGTCAAATGATGTATAGGATTCCGCCAGGTTTTCACGCACAAATCTGATTATCTGAATCTGGCTTTCAGAGGTTGTTTCTGCTGTTCAGCTATATGGAGTAGTACAGGGTTCGCGCAAAAGCTAGAACTGTCGAGAAGGGATGACTGGCCGTGAAAGATGCCGTGAAAGATGGACAAACGCCCTTGTCGTTTAACAATCAGTAGTCGTATAATAGTCGGTTAAGAATGCTAACAACTCACGCCATCATGCTGAGTAGAAAAGTCATCAACAACAGAAAATTATATTACTTTTAGCCGCCTTCACCGTTTCAGATAAGACACTATAGTTTATCTATTGCATGTACTTATCAGGTGCTCAGTATGTTTTGCAATTTTTTTGGGCCGGGGCCAGATATTTCTAACTTGCGAGTAACACAACAAGCATGATCTACTAGACTAATTAATGCCCCTCTTTGCTTCAAGAATGGTGGTGCAGCTGACTCAGCAATGCAGTACTAGTACTTAGCATGATGATCTCGACTGAATATTAGTTAGGTTAACCAGAGAGTAGCTAGGACGAGTCGATAAGAAGATGACGTGAAGGAGCTGGCACATTGTGGCACGTACGTTACGTACTCGGTATGATACAGGACGAAGTTTCCTCTGTTCTTGCCAATGCCACCCGGGTCAAAAGTCAAAACAAATACAAGTACTCTGTTCTTGCCATGGAAAAAATCCTGAAGAAATAACTCTAGTACCGTTGTATTGGAGATGCTTGAGCAATTGACCAAAGCGAATAATCACGACAGAATCCGTCGGTTTTAGTACTAGAATTTACTCGTATCTACAGATTGAATGTTACTACAACTTACAGCCAACATACACATGTCACGGGACGCTCGGGAATACTGCAAGGATCGAGCATGCAGCCCGTGAACAAGAAACCTACAAATCAAAATGAAAAGGAAAAACCGTCCTGCTTCTGCTCCAGCATCTCAGTACGCGGCGTCGACGAGCGCCTGGCGGTGCAGCTCGTTGTCGTTATCGTCGCGGCTTATGGAGCGGCGGCGGGCGTACGCGCGGCGCAGCCAGGCGACGTGGGAGGCGAGCGCGCCGCAGACGACGACGCAGACCTCCGGCAGGTTGCGCGGGAGCGGCAGCCAGAGGTTGAGCGGCCACAGCAGCGGCGCCGAGACCTGGAACACCTGCACGAAACCCTTGGCCGCCATGAACGCCAGCAGGTGGATCGCCATCGCCGCCAACAGAAGCTAGCCCGAGTGCCCGACGGATCGTCGCTCGCTGGGTGTGGGGCAAGGAGGAAATGTGTTGATTCAGAATGGTGCTATGTCGCTGCCGTGGTGGCGCGGTTTTGCTTTTGCCGGTGGTGGGGCGGGGCGGGGCGGGAGGTTGCGGCCTTCCCCGGGTGCGAGCGGGAAGATCATTTTATATTGTTTTTTTAGTGGTGCCTTGGTAGGACCGACAACTTGGCCAGATTTGGATAACATTGTAACGTCTCGACGTGGCGATATCCCGTGGGGTCAACTGGGTAAAGATGTGACGGTTTCCGGTCAGGTGGGACGGCCAGGATGACTAGGACAGTCGGCAGGAAAAGTCTCCAAATATTTCAATATTTTTGCCGTAAGTATATTTAGATTTTTATAGATTAGCACTAGTAGAATTTTTCAAAAGGAAGATCAAAACATTGTATAATTCGTTGATTTTTAAAGGAGTTTTCGCTAATTAATTACAAAATCAGACCAAAACTTGAAATCGATACATCTAGAACCAAAATGCTCTTGAACTCCTACACAAGCACCGCGAAGCCCGCTTGCCAACGATGAATTGAACGTAAACCTGGGCATGGGCAGCCCGGCCCGCAACCCGGCCAAAAAAACCCGGTTCGGGCCGAGCTGGGCTTGCACCTCGGGCAGGGCTCGAGCTTTGATTTGCAGCCCGAAGTAACATCCGGGCCAGGCTCGGGCTTTAATTTTCAACCCGAAATTAGCTCGGCCCGGCTCGGCCCGAAAATGTCTAAAACCTGTACAGTGGTTGATTGTTCTGTGCGTATGGGCCGTCGCTAGATTCCTTGATCTGGAATGTGAAGGCCCAACCCAACAAATCGACCACACCAGCGCCATATGCCTCTCCCTCAATTAGCTAACCCTAGCCGTCACACGCCCTTTCCCCCACGTCTCCACTGTATCCTCACTCTCAGTCTTGAGTCCTGACCACATCTCGCCGACGGTGGCGTAGCACGGAGGCAGCAGCGCCACCAAGCGCTTAGCGGTGGAGGTGAGGCTCAATGCGGCACACACGTCGGCGGCGGAGGCCAGACTGCCTCGTGGGGAAAAAATATTTACATCTAGAATGCCAAATATGTATTATTAGATTCATCATAATATGTAGCTTCATATTTTGCAGATTTGGTATTGTAAATATAAATAATTTCTTTTGTAAACTTGATCAAAGTTTGCAAAGTTTGATTTTTGTTTAAAAATTCATACACACTACATTATAAAGCAGAGCGAGTATAACAAGCACATGCCTTCACCATTATAAAAGAGGGCGAGTATAACAAGCTTGCCGGTGTCACTAACACCGGGTGAAATTTACCCTTGCTTAATACAATCCATTGATTTAGTTTGTAGGCCATTGATTGTTTAACATGTAGGCATATGTTCTTCTATGTGGACACCGGATAATTTTCAATCTATGTCCGCCCCTGGATGGACCTGAACTCCATTTGACGTTGCCGTTTTCTTGTGGATGTATCAGGTGCACGTGTGTTGATCCGTGTGTGTTGGTGCACGTGCATGTGTGCAGGCAAGAGGAAAAGAAAAATCTTACGAAGTTTTCTTTTGTTTGAGAAACATCGGCACTTTATTAATCAAGCAACAAAATTACAGAGTCTTCGGGATACAAACAGAAGAAGAACGAAAACAACAAAGACCACTAGAGTTCATACAAGACTTAGATAGACCATGAGTTAAAACATTAATATGCCGACGAATATGCTTGAAAATAGCACAAGAAAAGCCCGAGATAGCATGCTTGATGTCTTCCACAAGAGAACCCACCACAGAACGATCACGGATAGAAGAATTAACTCGCTGCACCAAAGACAGGCAGTCCGAAGCGTGATGCGTGTGTATACGCGGAGAAATAGCCAAACTCCGCGACCAGCGGGAACGTAGGAACACCCCGTTGAAACCGTCGGGGTTGGACGTTTTTTCTGCAAGCGGAGCTTCCTGTGCTGCTGCGATGGTGCGGCAAGTCAAGCAACAAACGTGATAATTTGTGTGATTGTGTCGCCGTCGTGCAGTCGTGCTGGTGTGATCTTGCCGGTGGTGGGGCGGGAGGTTGTGGCCTTCCCCGGGTGCCACCTTTTGTTGGCTTGTTGCGAACTTGGGCGGATTCAGATCACAAGATGATCTGAAGGGCAGAACAGAGCGTCCCTAGAAATATTTCTAATATATATCTGTTGCTGGGAGCATGAGCATGGCTAATAGTAGTGCGAAACTGTATTTTTCGATCCGAGCTCCATGCAGCTTGAAATTTTGAAAAAAATTCAAAAACTATTTTTTAAAGTTTCAAAAGGTTGTGAAATAAAATATACATGTATAGTATGGTGATGTATACTTCATCTTGTAATTTTTCATGATGAAATATGTTTCGATGTGGCCTACAGAAAAAATCATGAACTTTTATAGTGAATAATACATGTGTTAGAAAATCATGATTTTGTCTTTTTTGTGTAGCTCACATTAGTACGCATTTCATCATGAAAATTTACAGGTAAGTAGTATATGTCTGCATATGCATGTATATTTTTAAAAAGATTTTTTGAAACAAAAAATTTGATTTTTGACTATTTTTATTTTTAGAAATCAGGCTCCAAGCCCGTGCTCTATTAGCAGTTTTCCAAGTCAACTATTGGAAAGCTATCATTTATAATCACTCGTACAATAAGATTGCCTAATAGGTTGACCAGTGGAGCAACAAGATGTTTTTCCTTATCTTTTTGGGTTCGTGGAACATGATGCCCGTTTAGGTCAAATCAAGTACACCTCGCGTACAGAATAGTATAAAAATGACTTGTCAAAGATCCATTTCAGAGTTTTATCCAAAAGTTCGGAGTTTTTTGGGTTGGTGGAAGATGGTGTTCGTTGGAGGTCATATGATTTTCGTGGAGCAACAGAAGATACAAGCTAAGAGCATCATACCCCTTAAAACGCACGAAATTGAAAAATAGCCGTCGGTTTATAGTTTTAAACAAAAAAAGCGACCCGAATAGAAAGCGTAAACAACTCCGACCTGTATTTTTTTAAGAAGCGCGGAAAATATCTCACTAAACCTATGAAAATAAGGATTTCGGAGCCAACCTGAGGGTGCCCTGTATATGCAAAAGACCATTGACGGAAGTCCAACTGCCATCGGAACCTTCATGGCTCGCTCCTGACCGCTGCCTCGTCCGTCCCTGGTCACCGCCATGCTCATCCGGGAAGCCGCCCCACCCGACCGGGGCGCCGCTGCCCCGCGCGTCCCCACCTCTGCTCGCCAGATAAAAGCCTTATCGTCGTCTCCCTCGACCTCCACCGCCTGAGCTCACCATGGCCACGACGACACATGGAGGGGCTGAGCCTAGGGTCCGCGCTCCGCAGTGACCCGCACGTCCCCGCGTTGGCCGTGGCCGAGGTCCTCCCCACTCGGTGCTGCGTTGCTGGGCCTTTCCGGCCTCTTCCTGCTGGCCACACTCGTCGGTGTTGTGCTCGTGGCGCCTCTCGTCCTTCTCTTCAGTCTGCTGCTCATGCCCACCGCACCGGGGGTCGCGCTGGCCATCATGGGGCTCGCCGCCGGCGGCGCGCTTGCCGTCTCGGGGCTCTCGGTTGGGTCATGAGATACGTCTAGAGGGGCCTGGCGCAGGGCGACTCCGGCCGGTTGGGAGGGATAGTGGTGCAGCCGTTGGACAGCGGGAAGCGGCACGGCGGACAGGGGGCACCGGCCTTTGTCAGACACAGAGTTGGGGACGACGCCGGGGACGCTCTGGCACCACCAAATCGCGGGACGCCGCCATCACCTAGTGTTGCATGGGTGAATGTACGTACGTGTCATGCACATGCGTTCAATTTGTCTAAATCAGATGTGTGTATGCGTGTTCAGAGCATCTCTAGTTAGACCCTGGACATGGGCAAGAGGAAGAAGAAGGCGTGGGAAAAAATGTAAGCAAATATTTGGTTTTATAGTTTAAGTTTGAGGGGTCTGTTTGGCCGCAGATCAAATTGACCCTTAAAATGTGTTTTCCGCAAACTGAAAACACATTTTCAGTTCCGCAGTTTAAGGGGTATGCTAGAGATGCTCTAAGATGGACTACCTATTTAAGGGCATTTCTAACCGATCCTAAAAGTTACTGGAGTAAAAGTTGGAGTAAAATTTTACTCCACTAACAGTGGCCGCACCTAGCCGATCCCCTATAGTTAGGGGAGTAAAATCAGATTTATGGCCGTTTTGTATACTAGCGGCAGAAACACAATCTCTACACAATACATATCTTAAAATCATTCAAATTAAAGCATGTATAGCAATAATCGTCATAACATAAAAGATATCACCACGTTTTTCAAATTTAAACATGCGAAGTTCACCCAAAAGACATCACTTCAAACACAATGTTTGAGTCAAAATCACCACAAACATAGCATGTATATGTTGTGGATTGAGCCAATCTTTGGCATGAATCACCACCCTCTCGGCCACCACCACTCAAATGACGTCTTCGGCAAAGAAATCAACCTCGACATCCTCTCGGCCACCATCACCACCACCCTCTCGGCCACCATCACTATCCTCTCGGCCATCACCACCACCACCACCATCACCACGATCACCACCATCACCATGACCACCATAACCACCCCCTTCGCCACAATCACCACCACCATCACCACCACCCCCTCAGCCACCACCAACATTCCGAAGAGAGGCAAAGATTTCTCCACGACTGAACTCCCAATACTTTATTGTGGTTTCATCCATTGTGTTTGGATTCATGAACATAATAGCACGCTCTTCGTCCTTCTTCGCATCACGAATCCTCTCCTCCTCAAGTGCAAGCCTACGTTCCTCGGCCTTCAACTTTCTCTCTTCGACCGCCAACTTGGTCTTCCACTTCTCATCTTCGAAGGCCTTGAACTCATTCCACCTCGCCATCTTGTCTTCTTTGCGTTCGGCCGCCAAAACCTTCTTGGTCTCGTTCATTGCCACAAGTTCATCCTTGTAAGTGCCACCGAATGCATTCCTCTTCTTTCTTTCTTTTGCAATCTTGTTTGGTGTCTATTGTTAGCATGCATCTTCATCAACCTTGTCGTCGTCCTCAAGGCATATGCTCAACCTTGACCTCTTCGGAGTGGTCTTCGCAATTCTTTGTATCCACTTCTCATTCTTGCACAGCTCTTTGTAGCAATGATGCAAAGTGAAGGGCTTGTGGCCAAACTTGGTGTTCCGATGCTTAAAAAGCTCTTTGATGTTGGGGCCATATTCCGCCACTTGCACACCACTCGGTGGAGCATGGTTCACTTCATCGATGCAACTTGACCATCGGTTGCATTGATCATGGATGGTGCTCCAATGATGCCCAAGCAAACCTTGTGTACGGCTTGATCGCACGTCCACGGAGATGTTGTAGTAGTCGGTGATCCTCTCCCAAAACATGGTCTTGGTTTGATCCGTTCCGATCGTTGCATCCATGGAGATGGCACACCAAGCATCGCAAAGCGCAAGGTCCTCCTTTTGGTTGTATTTTGGGCGCGGTTCCTTGAGGCTTTGGTGCTTGCTTCGGTCACCTCCACCACCTCCTCCCCGGCCTCCTCCTCGGCCACCACCTCTTGGAGCTCCTCCTCGGTGTCCTCTGTGCCTTGGGTGGCCGAATGATCCCAGAATGAGTCATAGTTGAGATCACCAAGGCCAACGATGGCCGAGGACTCCAACGATGCGAGGAATTCGGCCTTGTTCATCTCCGCTCTACAATTTTAAAGCAAGCACTATAAACAATCACTACCAATCACAAACAATTGCTATCGTATACCAATGGAACGCGAGGTTTTATTTTTACCTTGTTCGCATTTCATCGAGCACTTGACGGCTGCGAAGAATTCGGCTGTATTGGGGATCGGTTAGAAATACCCTAAGAGTTTTGTCCAAGATCTCGTACGACGACACCTAAAAAATGATTTCAGCCCCACAGTAGCATGCATCAACATGTGCATTAATTATAACCTAAATCCTAAAAAGTGGTCGCGTGCTCGTTTGCTCGCGCGAGCACACGCTCTCGCGCGTCGTCGGATCGGCATCGCGCGGTCGCGCGTCGTTCGCTCGGTCCCGGCGCTGCGTCGTCATTTGCGCCAGGTGGCACCTGGTCGTGGCGAGGTGCGAATACTCCCGTTGGATGGATAAGCGGTCGTGGGTCCCAACAGTTCTCCCCCTCCCTCTGCACTTCCGTCTCCTCCCCGTCCCCCCATTTCGAAACCGTCCCCGAGCGAACGATGCAAATCCACCAAATCCGGAGCAACTGGTGGCGGTGCGGCGACTCGGCAGCCGTCTTCCGGCGGAGTGAGGAAGGGACAGCGTGCGCAGCGTGTAGGGAGTGGTTAATTGGCCAGGCGCGCGTCGGTGCGGCGACTGGGGCCATTCGTCGGTGCAGCCGTCGGAGGCGGAAGGCACTGCAGGGCCGGAGACGCGAGCGAGGAGGGTCGACGCGCGCGTTGATGCGGCGACCGGGACTGTTCGTCCACACCCGCAACACACAGCAGCAGTCGGAGGCGGAAGGCGCTGCAGCGCCAGAGACGTGGGTGAGGACGGTCGACGCGCACGTCTTCGCCGTGTGGTTCGCGCGGAGGAGCAGAATCACCTTGCTGCTTGACGGAGGGTAGAATCTCAGGTCAGTTCATATCGATCCCATTTTGTGTAGGCTTGTCAGATCTCGTGAGTTTTGGGCGAAATCACTGAGTACCTTTGCCATTTGTAAGAGATTAGGAAGAGATTATGCATAGGTTAACTGATCTAAAACGGATTAAGCACTCACTAGATTTGGTTTTGGTGCTGGTGAGATAGGATTTTGGTGTGCATTCAAGGCTTGGTGATGCTCAGTAGGATGTCGTGGTGTGTGGAGGGATAGGGAGGGAGATGTTCTCATGCATAGTTTGTGTCCTAGTTTGTTGATCTACTGATTTGCGCAACAACTGCTCATAGGATGCTCATATAGTTGCCTAGCACTTTTTTTTCATTCAACAAATGCAACTATGCTACAGGTTATTGTTGTTGAAATGTTTGTGTACCAGGTTTATGTGCTGTGGTTCGACGCTGTTTATGTGCTGTGGTTCGACGCTGTTTATGTGCTGTGGTTCGATTCTCATGTTCGTTTCGACTGAGTTGTAGATATGTATGTCAGTTTGCTTAAGTTATGTGACTTAGTTGTCAGGCTTTTTTGCTGGAGTTTTGTTAGTCAGTTGCCTGAATTGCCCTCATCTGTTGCCTAGTGTGCCTGGCTTGCTCAAGTTTTGTGACTGAGTTGTCAGGCTTTTTTGCTGGAGTTTTGTTAGTCAGTTGCCTGAATTGCCCTGACATGCCCTCAACCGTTTTTTGCCTAGTGTATTTGTGCAATGCCTGGCTTTTGCTCAAGCTTTTCTTAGCCATTTGCCTGAAATGCCAACATGTGTTGCCTACCAGCCACCATATGTTCTTACTGCATTTGTGTAATCTCAAACTTGCTCAAGCTTTCTTAGCCATTTGCCTGAAATGCCAACTTGTGTTGCCTGGTGATTGATGTGCAACAGTTCTTTGTTGCTCCTTGTAGTCATGTTTTACTTAGGTTTTTTGTATGTACTTTTGTATTAATGTTGTAACATAGTGAAAATCAGATAGTTTACAACCCTACAACCCTTTCCAGGGTCCACTTTTTTTGTAAATTGTTGTTTGCTTAGTTTAGTAAGAATTTTAGTCAAATGAATTTGTTGCATGATATACACTTTTTTCAGAACAACATGTGATTTTTTTTGTGTGTGCGTGAGGTAGGAAGTAATTCATTAGAGGGAGGTTAATAGGGTGGCCCTATAATTGGCCCTATTTTGTAGGACAGTTTTAAGCATTGCACGAGAATTCATTCTGTGATTTTTTGTTCTAGGTGCCTTGATTTGTTTCAGATTATATAGGAAATGTAGAGGAAGGGTAATAGTGCCAATTATAGGATACTTTTGTAATATAGTGAAAATCAGATAGTTTACAACGTTTTTCATTGCACACTTTTTTTAAACTGCTGTTTGCTTAGTTTAGTAAGAATTTAGCCAGACGAATTTTGTTGGATGATATAGAGTTCTTTTCAAATTCATTTTTATGATGAATCTCACTGTTTGGCCTTTAAATATGCAGCAGAAATTAGATGGCTGGGACAAGTTATAAGTCAAAACAAGATGGACCTGCTGGATCAAGCCATGACGACCTTGCATCTCATGGGAATACAGAGCACCAAACACAGGTGTGCACATGCTCAGGAAGTTTTTATGTTCTTCCTGTACATAACAGATTATGTTTTCCATTTTTTATTTATTTATGTGGTTTCTATCTTCCAGCCATGGAGTAGTGCACCAATAACTGGGTACAAGCGTATGAGAACTAAAGCAGTTGCTGCAAGGGGGAAGCGCCCTGATGATATCATTAGTAACGAGAATAGTAACGAGAGCCAAGCTGTAGATGCTCGGAACAAAAATGTCGAATGTGCAGACGTCGACCAACCTCCAAAAGCAAAACGCCAGAAGACGGGAGGAACTGAGGTATTTTGCATAGTTTCCTCAGTTTCACTGAGCAGTTGCCCAGCTATGATGCCTAAGTTGCCTATGTTGTGATGAACTTTTTTCCTTTCCCTTTTGCTAATTCCCTTTTTCTGTTTTTTCCTTATGTGCAATAGGGTCGTAGGAATAGGGCATCCCCTGCAAGGCTCTTCAAGTTGAACAAGGACTTGGTTCCTGACCAAAAGGGTGTCATCATCGGAAGAGAATTTGGTGTCATTCTGGATCTTGCAGCGAGTAGCATGCCCGGAGATTTTAGCCAGTGGATAATGAAGCATTATGACCCGGAGATTTCACAGATAGTCATTCCAGAAAGGGGGAAGATTCCTGTAGATGCCGCAAGTGTCCGTAGGATATGGGGTTTGCCCAACAGGGGCAGGAAGGTGTGCTTCGAGAATTGGCCTAAAATCAGAAAGGCAATGTACAGTATTTACAACATCACATCGAAGAACTCCCCAACCCTCACAGAATGGTGCGAGATGATCGTAGACATGGGAGGATCTCATGATGATGACTTTGTCCGCGCTTGGCTAGCTCTTGTTTTTTCGTGCTTCCTTGCCCCTTCAACTAGTTTGAGCATTTCCCCAAAGAGTTTCGCGGCGGTCATGGATGTCAATGGAATAACAGAAACCAATATATGCCAGTTTGTTGTTGATCAATTAAAGCTTGCGTTCACTTCGGGGCGTGCCAACAAGAAGGCTGTTTGTTGTTGTGTTTTCCACCTTGTTGTAAGTGCTTCAAGTTGTTTTGTTTTTTTAAGCATCAATTGTTTACTTATCTTTTCTTTTCTTTTTGCAATCATTAGGTAACTTAAACATTTCTGTTCTTTTTCCTTGTCTATACGCAGCTGTTGTACCTAGACTCTCTGGATGTTGATGAGCCAATCCTGAACTTGGTACCAAGGGTTTCAGTTTGGAATTCAGATTTAATCTCCAGAGTTATCAAGAAGGACAGGAAGGCTCCAGGAGAATATGGCCAATTGCGGGTAACTCATTTTTTCTGTTATAGGATATATATTTTATTGTCATATTGTTTTTAGGCAACACTACCATTTTTAGAGTAGGCAATTCACTTTGAAATAGCATGTGCCATACATATATTTCAAGTAGGTCCAAGTAGTTATCAGACTTATTCGAACCTTTTTCGTTTGCCACGCACACAGTTGGATTATGTTCACAGGAAGGATTTGTTGGGTTGTTCTATTTTTAATAGTAGCTGCTGTAGTACATCTTTTAGCTCTTTTTTTGTGCGTGCAATTTACATTTTGAAAAGTAGCTAATTTATACAACCACACAAGCAACTTATGTTCTGAAAACTAGCAACTTGCATACTAGTTCTTCATTTTTGTTGATTACAGTATCCACTAATAGTAGGCAACAGGGGGGAAGTGTCATAATGGTTGTAGGAATTTAAAGACTATTAGTAGTACTATTTTTCTTCATTTCTCAGTTCTTTTTTTGGTATGGGAGTGCCAGAATTGTTGTCACTCATAGTTTTTTTAATCTTCTTTTGCTATAAACCACCAGCTCAAGACGGAGTTTTCTCGGTGTGCGGATGATAGCTTGTTTGGCAGTATGGACCACATCACCAAATTTGTTGCCGCAAGATTGCCCGAGTCATATGACAAATCAGTAAGTTATATACCACTTGTTTTTTCCTCTCACTGTTGTTCCCCTTTTTATCGCCATTTGTACATTTAACCATTTTTTCAGAATCTTCAATAGAAGATATGTACTTATCATGTTTTCTACCATCCACTTTTCATGTTTTACAGAAGCAAAAGAAGCTCACAGGGTTGGTGCATGAAATGTGTTCTGTAATTTCTCATACAGTGGGGAAGCTCGTGACTGGGGTTGGGAAGATAGATGATGATGAATGGGGGACAAAGGAGGCAGATCCTACTACTGCGGAGACAAGCAGGCGGCAGTCTAACAGAAGGAGCAAGCGAGTACCAGCCGGAAGAGACATCTTACCAAGTGAGGAGGAGTCGTTTAATTCAGACAGCGACGACAGCGAGGCAACCGACAGTGAAAGCGAGGGAGGTGGCAGAGATAAAGGTAGTGATGAAAGCGACAGCGATGAAAGTTCAGACAGCGATGATGGTCATGATGGATCAAGTGGAGTTCAGGGGAAATCAAGTAGCCAGGGAGCACGACATACAGTTGATCACCATGGGGGGGGGTAAGTGCTGACATGGGGAGGGAAGACGGAACTGAGGGGAACGAGGACAATGATGATGATGAAGAAGAAGAGGATGGCGAAAAAGAAGATGATGAAGGAAAGGAGGACGATGATGATGAAGAAGGTGATGGGGATGACAAAGACAAGGAAGATGATGGGCAGGGGAAGCAGGATGAAGATGACAGCGGAGGTGGCAACGGTGGTTCAGGCAGCAATGGTGGCTCTGATCGGGACGAGGATCCCGCAGCTGAAAACCCAAGCATCGATGATGATGAACAATGCACGCTACAATTTCTGATTGAAAAGAAGAATGACAGAATGGCAAAAGGATTGGATGAGGCAGATAGGATTTGTATGAGAGACCTTGTGATGACAGAAATCAAAACTGCTGTTTCCCAGGAACCACGTTTCCCTTTTTTTGAAGTGAAAGAAATGTGGAATATTGATGACATAAACATGGCAACTGAAGCGAAAAGGATGTTCGAAGAGTTGTTGAGGGGGGAAGACTTGGATTTGGGCTTACCATTCAACCCCAAGGAAATATGCCCAAAGGTGATTCGGCAGAAAATAATGAGAGAATTTGGCGCCGCTCTAAATGAAGCTACAGAACAGAAGATTGCTTGTCGAAACCAACTACCACCACTCCCTCCATCAAAGAAGATGAAGAAAACTGTCAGTTTTGTATTGGAGCCATCTGTGATGAACGAAACAGCAATGCATCCGCAAGCATATCGTGCCGAAAATCCCGGTTACGGCCAAGGGGGAAGGCCAAGGCAGTCAGCCATGAAAAAATCTTGTCCTTCTCAGCAGCAACAACAGGCAAATTCTGAAACAAAAGAGGCAATTTATGGGAATGCCAAAACACAGGTGGTAAAGAGTTCACCATCAAGCTCAGCAGCACCCCCGTGCAGCAAAGTTGGAGATGAGGCAGTACCTACAGGAGTAGATCCAAAGCAGTCGGGTAATTTTCATTCCCAATGTCAAGCAAGTGGATCACATATTCTGGCAACTCAGTCTAAGGATGAAGCAAGACCAGCTGCTTTTCAGGCAAGTTCTGCAGAGGAAACACTGGACCCCACAAAAGTAAGGCCAGTACAACTCAAGAAGGGACCCACAGTGCTAGTAAGCACAGGAAACCACAGCAGAACACAACCACTAGGTGACTTAAATGGTCAAGTGCCTTTCCCGTCTCGGGGAAATGTGATGCAGTCAGCCAATGGTATCCAGAGGGCCAAGGTGCAAGACTTCAAGGCATCACCTGAGGCTCGAGCATTAAATCATGCAGGACACAAAAAGGAGAAAGAGAACATCCCTCTGGTGCTATGTACGGAGATCAATAGGATACAAGACCTGCCCGAAGCTGTAACCATGGGAAAAAGTTCGGAACAAAAGTTGCTAAGAGCCCTAGGGAAATTGCCTGTCTGCTCAACTGCACTTGCCCAACCTGAGGCCACAAGTGCCCCAGAAGCAGTAGAAGCAACTGGCTAGGGGAACACTTACAATTTCTCTAATGTGGAGGAGCGGTACCACGAATTCATGCGTGTTAGTGGGAAGGCAACCAATGCACTAGAAATCAACGTTCTAGCTGTGAGTGAGCTGTTTGCAAGGTGTGTTGATCCAAACAGCAAGAATTCCCAATCCAACTCCACAAATCATAGCTCAGCAAATAAAGATAAACAACATTTTGAGCAAAGGGACACCGAAAGATCAAATGATTTTTTCAAAGAGTACTGCCCAGCACCAAGTTTCGATCTAGGCATAGATGATTTGCCCACAAGATGTGCAGACAACACAGCACATCAACATGTTGGGGCAAGCACATTTGCAGAGCATGAGTTCAAGAAACTCCCAGTACATAACCAGCCAATCATCGATATAACCGATGATGATTATCTGTTGGACGTTGAAGGAATAGATGAACCGTGTGTGCAAGCAGAAGGAAATGCATACCAAACACCTGAAAAAAGTTCTAACCAAGAAGAAGTGGGGTCAGGCAGCAAGATTTACAGCAGTAGTAGCTCAGAAGAGATGCATCCACATCAATTCGAGAGAAGGATTATCAAGCCACCTCCTTGCAAGAGGTCACCATTCATTGACTATAATGAGAAGAAAGTCTACATGTCCAAACCCGAAGCAAATAGATTGTATGCATCAGTTATTCTGCATGGAAGAATTAATGAAGAAGAATCACCAGATGTGGATACCAGGTATGACAGTATATTATTGCATTTCTTTTTTGTCAGCTGTTGCACAATGCACATTCCCCCAGTCAAGGTCTATCATGTTATCCAGGCAATTCAAACTGTGTTTACAAGCAATCCATTTATGGGAATCAGGCAACTTGGCTTAGTGTGAAATTCTTTTTTTGAAATAGTCTCTCCTTGATATGACCATGCCCCCCATGTGTTTTTCCTAAGTTGAAATGGTGGCAGGCAAATTATTGAAGGATTTTGTGAGCTGAATGCCTCTCTTTTTTTTTCATGCAGCGCAAGGGTAATTGAATATGGCAAGTACTTTGTCACAGTTAGGGAGCTCGCAAACTCAATGAAGAAGGAAGGTTTTGTCTTGAGCCATGTAATGGAATTTGGTATAGAGAATATAATGATGAACTTGCCACCAGACTCAAAGAAGCTTGTGATGCCCGTCAGGTTCTCGGTAAGAAAACGCGAAGCAACTAATAGTGTAGTTTTGCGTTTCTTTCTTTTTGTTTTTTTCATAAAAAGTCATGGTCATGTCTATTCTTTTTTACATCAGGTTCAGATGCAAAACATGGAATTAAACGGCAAGGAGCTCATTTCCCGGTTCAACAAGTCGAATCGCTTGGACCGTAAAGACATGGTAAGTCAATGGTTTCTTTACTGTTTTACCAATGCATTTTTTATATATGACTTTTTATGCTAAAACCTTTGCTCACACAAATGTAAATATTTCT
>NC_041383.1:753295380-753373748 GCF_002162155.2 Triticum dicoccoides | reverse complement strand
GGGGGGGGGGGGTGCAAGTTGACCAGACCCATGAAATTGCTTTCTGTGGCAAGTTGCTTACATATGTGCATAACTTGCCTGTGCTTTTTTGTCTGGTTGCTTACATAAGTACATAACTTGCCTATGCATCTTCTGTTTTTGGCAAATTACTCACACAAGTACAAAACTTGCATGTGCATTTTTGCTTGTTCAGTCCACGGCTTAATTTGTGAGAGCACATAGAAAAAGTTGCTTAAATCCAGCTTCTAGTATTGTATTTTTTTGTACTAACCCCATTTGTTTTTTTCTAACAGATTATGTTCCCAGTTTTAGAGAACATTGACAAGACAAAGCCTAAAACAGGCAACCATTACTGGATTTTTAACGTGAACATAAGGGATCGACGTTTTGAAGCTCTTGATTCTTGGAGGACGCTACAAAATAAGGCTTTAGATGTTTGCGCAAGGAAAATAGTTGCAAGTTTTCGGTCTCTTTGGGAAGAGCATTACGCCAGTTCCCGTGTCTCTCTGGATGACTTTGGGCTTAGCAACATCGATGTTCCAAAACAAAACAATGAGTAAGCATCCACTTCTTTTCACGTATTAAATATGGTTTTGTTCAGCTTTTTTACAAGTGACACACTACTACATAGAGGAAGCTAGCTAACTAGAAAAGTTATTTTTCCAATTTTTGTTTAGGTTCTACTGTGGTGTTTTTGCTCTGACGCTAGCAAACGGTTGGGAGGCAAGGGTTGTTCCAAATTTCAGAGCTGAGGATATTCCAAGCATAAGGAAGCAATTGACTAACGCGTGGGTTGACAACACCAACAACAAGGCTCCATGGAAAACCATACTCAAGTTAGCATAGGTCAGTTTTTTCTCCCCTCACGCACACTACATCCATGTAAATGCATGTGTTGTTTTCTTTGCTCTTTTGTGAACTTTGGACTGCCGAGGGGGGAGTTGCATGCATAAGAACTTGGACCAGGCAACTCAATTTGCATAAACAGGCAATTTAAGCTTTACTTTGAGGCAAGTTATTCAGAATATCCCGTAAAAGAAAAAATACTATGATCATTACATAACCAGGGAATTGTTACAATTTTAGCATTTGCAGAATCTCATGTATGTAAGTTTTCGACCATTATGGGGAGATCAAGGGTGTCTGCGGGGAAATTCAAAGCTCACAACAGGCAACTCAAAACTTATAACCAGGCAACTCAAACTCTAGTGTGAGGCAAGTTAGCCACAAGAAACTGTAAACCAGAAATAATAGTTTAGGATGTTCAAACATACAGACTCACAAATAGGTTAATTTGTCAATTCCATTCGACACATCTTTTCAGCCATCTGGTCACTGTTTGACCATTACACCAATCTGGTCGGGCATCTTGCACCATTGTGGTTAACAAAATCACAATAGCTGCACTTGTTCTTTCTCTTCGGATGCAGCTCAAGTGCTGATTGAATTCTTTTTGTCTTTGCCCTCCCTTTTGTTGTTGATTTTGGAGGGTCTCTAGGAAGTGTGGGGCCAAGTGTGGTAGCAGGTCTTCCAAACTGTGCTTGAACCATCGTAGTACCTTGTGCGGCCGCAACAGCTGCATGCAGAGATGCCATACTGAGCGGCTGGTGCGCATGTCCACCAAGAGCTTGCACAATAGGAGATGGAATTGCATTGGCATTCTCTTCTTGTGTAGTTGAAGAACCTGGGTGCTGTCCACACCTGCCATCCCTTGCTGCTGATGATGCAGGCGATGGTGCCAGTCCAGGAATAGCCACATAGGTTGTGTTTGCCGCGTTAGGCCCCCGCGGTGGTTGTATAGCCCCCATAGTTTGTGGTGCAGGCCAAATTGCTGGTCTAGGACCCATAGGAGGTTGCACAGGACCTCTTGCTAGTGCCGTATGCATCAAAAGTTGTGGCGCAGCTCCTCTTAGTGCTTGCACAGGCCTTGTCATTATTGAGCCCCTTGAAAGGTGCGGTGCTGCTCCACTGTTTTGTGGCATATATCCCGACAGTTGTTGTATAGGCCAGCAACTTTGTGCGGGAGGGCTCC
This sequence comes from Triticum dicoccoides, assembly GCF_002162155.2. Taxonomy (NCBI): domain Eukaryota; kingdom Viridiplantae; phylum Streptophyta; class Magnoliopsida; order Poales; family Poaceae; genus Triticum; species Triticum dicoccoides. The sequence continues at coordinate 753,371,716 of NC_041383.1, read as the reverse complement.
TGGGTAGTGGTACAACCCCCCCGTGCATCACTGCAACCCTGAACACTGTTTGTTGGTGTCCATCCTCACTCATAGAGTTGCCACCTAGTTTTGGTGCGTTTTTTCTCCGTGGTGCAGAACTAGATCACTACTGCCTAGGTCCAGAAGAGGTTTGTGCAGGTTCGTCAGGACGCACCGCCGGGTCACTAGTTGCTTGAGTGTTACTCGGTGGTGGCGCAGAAGTAGGTCGCTGTTGTCTAGATCCAGAAGGGGCTTGTGTAGGCCCTTCAGGACGCAACGCAAAACCACCAGTTGCCTGAGAGTTACTCGGTTGTGGCGCAGAACCATCAGCTGATGGTGGCGCAGAACCACCAGAGGGCCCACTTGTTGGTGCTGCCATTTTTTCTTCTTTGACATGTTGAGATTTTTGATTTCATGACGCGCACCACGCATATGTTTCTTTACAATATCCGTTGCAGCATCTGACACACTAGCAACCCGGGCAAGACTACCAAAATCCATCATCAAATTTGCATGCCTGAGTTCCTTTTTCGACTATGGTGGCATCTCATCAGGTTGCTCTTCGACAGCAGGGGTGCGTTGGGGATTGCCATAGGTGTCTATCTCCTAAGTATGTAATGCGCTGGGATTTCATCAACACCAAGTTGGTTGAAAACTTTCAAGATATGGCAGCAAAGCATGCCGTCCCTCTCAATCTTGCAGCAGTCACATCTGTAGTCTCCAGCACTAGCTTCCACCGTGACAAAATAGCCCCTAGAACCATATTTGGCAACCCACTCTTGATTGGGGTAAACCTCATACAAGTTTTCACCATGCGGTCGCACATTGTACCTTGTAGTCAATTGAAACTCATCACGAAACTTCTCGTACAAGTCCCTAGTATACGATCCGTACGCCTGCTTCTCTATTGGGTAAGATGACCACATTTCAGTCTGTAAATGTGCTGTCCTGTAGTCTTTTGAACCCTCCCGGACTAGTATGTGTGTTTGGATTTTCTGATATTGCTTCACAAAGTTCAAAATGGACTTGTGTGGGTTCACATATCGCTTAAGGACGGCATTGAACCCCTCGCTGTGTTGAGTTGACTGCAAGAAAGGAAAGAATTGGTGCTTGAAGTAGCAGGATACCCATGTCTCTCTGTACTTGTATAGATTCTCAAAGTGAGAGTCAGTCATAGCCCCATACTTCATCATCAGCTCACACCACCCTGCCTCAAATTCTTCCGGCGTCAAGCTAAAGTCAACACAGTTGTTGAAATCTTTGGACAAGCCAGGGTTTCGCCCCAGCAATGCTCCAAGCTTTTCTTGTGCTTTTTTCATAATATACCAGCGGCAACAGCGGTGCACACTTGTAGGAAAGATCTTTTTAATTGACTGTGCCATTGCGATATCTTGGTCGGTTATGATGTTGGTGGGTGCTACATTATGCATTGCCTCAAGGAAGGTTTGGAATAGCCAATCAAAACTTGACGCCAACTCTTGCCTAACAAAGCCACAGCCCAACATGAATGACTGCCCATGCCTGTTAATCCCAATGAATGGTGCAAAGGGCATGTTGTACATGTTAGTCATATACGTTGTGTCAAAGGAGATACAATCATGATAAGATTCCATGTACGCCTTCCTTGCTGCACCATCGACCCAGAAAATATTCTCAACCCTGTCTTCCTCATCATATTTTATCTTGTAAAAAAAATCTGGATCCTCCCTCTGCTGATCTTTAAAGTAAGCAACTATCTCTATCATATCCCCTTCTTTTGTATCATCCTTGTTTAAGAGCGTCTTGAGGTTTGTAATGTGCTTTGTGCTATAAGGTACAATGAGTTCTGTCCCATAGAAATCTGACATGATGTGCATCATACGACCTGTTGATATGTAGTCACAATGGTGGTCAATCCTTTTTTCCACACAAAAACAGCACCAAAAATTGCTTCTTCTTTGTTTTTCAGCAAGGCAACTCAAATGCAAAGCTTGGGCAATTCATGAAGCCATACAAGCAACTACAACAAGTACTATTGTACATTTTAGCTACAAAGAGTCTAATCATAGGCAAGTTCAGATTCAACACCAAATTTATTTTATAAAAAAACCAGGAAAGTAGGAACTTTTGCATTGAGCAAGAAATAGGTAAACATTAGGCAAGTCCAGCATCCAGAAACAAATTAGGCATTTTATCTCTTTTTGTACTGTTATAAGAAATTTAGTGTCACTATCAAGCAACTAAGGCATATGTTTGAAGCAAATTAGTAACATATTTCAAGAAAAATTAGGTACTTGTTGATGGGCTAAGAAACAAACAACCAGTAGGCATGTCCAAGTTCTTAAAGTTAGAAGATAGGGGGGAGGTTGGTGTGGTTCAAAACCTGTAGTTAAATTGCAGTTATGAAGGTGAGTAAGGAAGGCCCTTTCTTCTGGTGGTATCCCTTGGTGTGATCGCAAATACTTAGTCAAACATGGCTTGTCAATCAACGGATGGTTGTGCTCGCTAACAAAGTAGATCACCTCCCATCTGCCATCTATTACCTTCACAATCATCTTAGCTTTGCAACCAATTTGCACAATTTTATCTCTTTTTTGTTTCTTGCTCCTCTTTTTGCCCTTACTATCATCATCAAGAAAGACAATAGCCTCATCTTCATTATCATCTTTTGCTTGCTCAACAATGTCATCTAGCACGGGAATCTTTTCTGCCCCTCCGTCATCAACATCAGGCTTTCGAAACTTGTTGCAAACAAACTGTTGTTTTATCAACTCCCCAGTTTTCATATCCTTCCTTGAACTATTCATTTTGATTGAAAAACCCATCTGCAAGGAATATGCATTGTAATGCACCTTGGCATCTTCCAAAGTGTCGAACCTCATGCCCACGTAAGGCTCCTTGGGCTGTGACCAAGCTTCATTATCATTTTCAGCACCCAAACCATTACCAACAGTGCCACCGGTATCACCTGCAGAACCTGTGCCATCAAGGGTATGAGCATCACTCCCAGCTGTTACAGTTGTAGGTACTCTTTGGATGATAGGGGGATTAGGTGATTCCGCCACAAATTCTGCATTTCCAGTAGCATGTTGTGTACAGTACAAAGGATCATCATTATTTTTAGCTGGTTCCTCATTTAGGTCAATCATTGTCAACCTGTTTATTTACTGAGAATATGTGAAAAAGTAAAGCAAGTAAGCAGAGGGATGGAAGCAAGTAGCACAGTAAATACAGGCAAGCCAATAGCACACCTACCCAAGCACACAAAAAAAAAGCTCAATCATGTTCAACCTGTGCATTTTTTCAACCAGAAAAATTAGAGCAATTTTTACGTTCATGAAGCAAGCTAGTACCACACTAAACTCAGGCAAGCAAACAACACAGCAAGGCAAGCACACCAGATTCACAAGATAGCAATTGAACAAAACCAGGCAATTCAAAGTGCACTATCAGGCAACCCAAACCATATAATCAGGCAAGTCAAACTATATATGTCAGGCAATATATTATTTTGAGGATATGCATGTTTTTTTGCATTGATGAATCATGTTTGTACATATGAACATATCATAGGCTTTTTGTTTTATGTGTTTCATAATATATTTTCTTATTTTGTTTTTCTTAAACGCAGGCAACATTTGATTTTGGGGAAGCAAGCATACTGCCATAGAAATGCTACTTTGAAGTGTCTTCAGAATGGAATTCATTCCCAATTCAGAGAGATTAGAGCATGTTTAGTGTTATGGGCATGATTGCTCTTTTTATATTCAGACCACTTGTGCTTCCAGTTCCTATGTTTGTGTGTTAGAAAGAACTTAAGTTGACTTTTTTAGGTTTCATCTTTTACAATAGCAAGTTTGTGTGTTTTTGGATATGCTCAGTATGTTTTTGGTATATGGATTTTCTTGTTGGCTTTTTCCTTCTTTTGCAGGATGAAATACTAATAATTTTGCCACTGTATCCTGGCAACTTTACAACTTTTCTTGGATCATGGTGAAGGATATGATACAACAAAGGTAAATTGTACTACGCAACTGTCTCTTGTTTTTTAGTTGCAATTTTAGTTACATTTATTTCTTCTAGTGTTTTTTCACTAACGAAACCAAGGAATAATGGAAACAAATGTCCAAGAGGAATCCTTCTCTAGTTTTCTTCAAGAGTTGCCTTGACATCATTATGCTTTTTTGCTTAATCATATAATGCAAGTTGCTCCAATAAGCCATTTGTTTTTGGTCCACATGCTCCCAAAAGATCTGATAGGGGGGAAAGCCTTGTTTCCCCCTTCTTTTCCATTGTCTTATAAGTTTCAAAACTGTTCATGTTTTGCCATGGCATAAGTTTGAAGGAAATATGCCCTAGAGGCAATAATAAAGTTATTATTTATTTCCTTATTTCATGATAAATATTTATTATTCATGCTAGAATTGTATTAACCGGAAACATGATACATGTGTGAATACATAGACAAACATAGTGTCACTAGTATGCCTCTACTCGACTAGCTCGTGAATCAAAGATGGTTAAGTTTCCTAGCCATGGACAAAAGAGTTGTCATTTGATTAACGGGATCACATCATTAGGAGAATGATGTAATTGACTTGACCCATTCCATTAGCTTAGCACACGATTGTTTAGTATGTTTCTACTGCTTTCTTCATGACTTATACATGTTCCTGTGACTATGAGATTATGCAACTCCCGTTTACCAGAGGAACACTTTGTGTGCTACCAAACGTCACAATGTAACTGGGTGATTATAAAGGTGCTCTACAGGTGTCTCCAAAGGTACATGTTGGGTTGGCGTATTTCGAGATTAGGTTTTGTCACTCCGATTGTCGGAGAGGTATCTCTGGGCCCTCTCGGTAATACACATCACTTAAGCCTTGCAAGCATTGCAACTAATGAGTTAGTTGTGGGATGATGTATTACGGAACGAGTAAAGAGACTTGCCGGTAACGAGATTGAACTAGGTATTGGATACCGACGATCGAATCTCGGGCAAGTAACATACCGATGACAAAGGGAACAACGTATGTTGTTATGCGGTTTGACCGATAAAGATCTTCGTAGAATATGTAGGAACCAATATGAACATCCAGGTTCCGCTATTGGTTATTGACCGAGAATAGTTCTAGGTCATGTCTACATAGTTCTCGAACCCGTAGGGTCCGCACGCTTAACGTTACGATGACAGTTTTATTATGAGTTTATAAGTTTTGATGTACCGAAGGTTGTTCGGAGTATCGGATGTGATCACAGACATGACGAGGAGTCTCGAAATGGTTGATACATAAAGATTGATATATTGGACGGATATATTTGGACACCGGAAAGGTTTCGGATGAGATTGGGGCTATACCGAAGTTCCGGGAGGTTACCGGAACCCCCCGGTAAGTATATGGGCCTTATTGGGCCTTAGTGGAAGGGAGGGAGAAGGAGCAAAGGAAGGGGCGCCCCCCCCAAGCCCAATCCGAATTGGGAGGGGGGCCGGCCCCCCCTTTCCTTCTTCCCTCCCCTCTCTTCCTTCCCTCTCCTACTCCTAATAGGAAAGGGGGGCCAAACATACTTGGAGTAGGTTTGCCCCCCCCTAGGGCGCGCCTCCCCTCTTGGCCGGCCCCCTCCTCCTCTCCGCCTTTATATACGGAGGAGGGGGGCACCCCATAGACACAAAAGTTGATCTACGGATCGTTCCTTAGCCGTGTGCGGTGCCCCCCTCCACCATATTCCACCTCGGTCATATCGTCGCGGAGTTTAGGCGAAGCCCTACGCCGGTAGAACATCATCATCGTCACCACGCCGTCGTGCTGACGGAACTCATCCCCGACGCTTTGCTGGATTGGAGCCCGGGGAACGCCATCGAGCTGAATGTGTGCTGAATACGGAGGTGCCGTACGTTCGGTGCTTGGATCGGTCGAGTCGTGAAGACATACGACTACATCAACCGCGTTGTGATAACGCTTCCGCTTACGGTCTACGAGGGTACGTGGACAACACTCTCCCCTCTCGGTGCTATGCCATCACCATGATCTTGTGTGTGCGAAGGAAATTTTTTGAAATTACTATGTTCCCCAAGAGTGGCATCCGAGCCTAGGTTTTATGCGTTGATGTTATATGCACGAGTAGAACACAAGTGAGTTGTGGGCGATACAAGTCATACTGCTTACCAGCATGTCATACTTTGGTTCGGCGGTATTGTTGGCTGAAGCGGCCCGGACCGACATTACACGTACGCTTACGCGAGACTGGTTTTACCGCCGTGCTTTGCACACAGGTGACTAGCGGGTGTCTGTTTCTCCAACTTTAGTTGAACCGAGTGTGGCTACGCCCGGTCCTTGCGAAGGTTAAAACAACACTAACTTGACGAACTATCATTGTGGTTTTTGATGCGTAGGTAAGAACGGTTCTTGCTCAGCCCGTAGCAGCCACGTAAAACTTGCAACTACAAAGTAGAGGACGTCTAACTTGTTTTTGCAGGGCATGTTGTGATGTGATATGGTCAAGACGTGATGAGATATAAGTTGTTGTATGAGATGATCATGTTTTGTTGAAGTTATCGGCAACTGGCAGAAGCTCTATGGTTGTCTCTTTGTTGCATAAGATGCAAGTGCCAAATAATTGCTTTACTTTATCGCTATGCGATAGAAATAGTTGCAAGAGCAATAGTTGGCGAGACGACCATGTGACGACACATTGATATAGATCAAGATGATGAAGATCATGGTGTCGTGCCGGTGACGATAGAGATCATGACAGTACTTTGGAGATGGAGATCAAAGGTGCAAGATGATCATGGCCATATCATGTCACATATTTTGATTGCATATGATGTTTATCCATTATACATCTTATTATGTTTTGTTTGACGGTAGCATTATAAGATGATCTCTCACTAATTATCAAGAAGTGTTCTCCCTGAGTATGCACCGTTGCCAAAGTTCGTCGTGCCCAGACACCACGTGATGATCGGGTGTGATAAGCTCTACGTCCATCTACAACGGGTGCAAGCCAGTTTTGCACACGCGGAATACTCAGGTTAAACTTGACGAGCCTAGCATATGCAGATATGGCCTCGGAACACGGAGACCGAAAGGTCGAGCGTGAATCATATAGTAGATATGATCAACATAATGATGTTCACCATTGAAAGCTACTTCATTTCACGTGATGATCGGTTATGGTTTAGTTGATTTGGATCACGTGATCACTTAGAGGATTAGAGTGATGTCTTTCTAAGTGGGAGTTCTTAAGTAATATGATTAATTGAACTTAAATTTATCATGAACTTAGTCCTGGTAGTATTTTGCAAATTATGTTGTAGATCAATAGCTTGCGTTGTTGCTCTCATATGTTTATTTTGATATGTTCCTAGAGAAAATTGTGTTAGTAGCAATGATGCGGATTGGATCCTGATCTGAGGTTTATCCTCATTGCTGCGCAGAAGAATTATGTCCTTGATGCACCGCTAGGTGACAAACCTATTGCAGGAGCAGATGCAGACGTTATGAATGTTTGGCTAGCTCAATATGATGACTACCTGATAGTTTAGTGCACCATGCTTAATGGCTTAGAATCGGGACTTCAAAGACATTTTGAACGTCATGGACCATATGAGATGTTCCAAGAGTTGAAGTTAATATTTCAAGCAAATACCCAAGTTGAGAGATATGAAGTCTCCAACAAGTTCTATGGCTAAAAGATGGAGGAGAATCGCTCAACTAGTGAGCATGTGCTCAGATTGTCTGGGTACTTCAATCGCTTGAATCAAGTGGGAGTTAATCTTCCAGATAAGATAGTGATTGACATAATTCTCTAGTCACCATCACTAAGTTACTAGAACTTCATGATGAACTATAGTATGCAAGGGATGACGAAAACAATTCCCAAGCTCTTCGCAATGCAAAAATCGGCGAAGGTAGAAATCAAAGAAAAACATCAATATGTTGATGGTGGACAAGATCACTAGTTTCAAGAAAAAGGGCAAAGGGAAGAAGGGGAACCTCAAGAAGAACAACAAGCAAGTTGCTGCTCAAGTGAAGAAGCCCAAGTCTGGACCTAAGCCTAAGACTAAGTGATTCTACTGCAAAGGGACTGGTCACTGGAAGTGGAACTACCCCAAGTATTTGGCGGATAAGAAGGATTGCAAAGTGAACATAGGTATATTTGATATACATGCTATTGATGTGTACTTTACTAGTGTTTATAGCAACCCCTTGGTATTTGATACTAGTTCAGTTGCTAAGAGTAGTAACTCGAAACGGGAGTTGCAGAATAAACAGAAACTAGTTGAGGGTGAGGTGACGATGAATGTTGGAAGTAGTTCCAAGATTGATATGATCATCATCGCACACTCCCTATACTTTTGGGATTAGTGTTGAACCTAAATAAATGTTATTTGGCGTTTGCGTTGAGCATGAATATGATTTGATCATGTTTATTGCAATACGGTTATTCATGTAAGTTAGAGAATAATTATTGTTCTGTTTACATGAATAAAACCTTCTATGGTCATACACCCAATGGAAATGGTTTGTTGGATCTCGATCGTGTGATACACATATTCATAATATTGAAACCAAAAGATGTAAAGTTAATAATGATAGTGCAACTTATTTGTGGCACTGCCGTTTAGGTCATATTGGTGTAAAGCGCATGAAGAAACTCCATAAAAGATGGATTTTCGGAATCACTTGGTTATGAATCATTTGATACTTGCGAACCGTGCCTTTTGGGCAAGATGACTAAAACTCCGTTCTCTGGAACAATGGAACAAGCTACTGACTTATTGGAAATAATACATACTGATGTATGCGATCCAATGAGTGTTGATGCTCGTGGCAAGTATCATTATTTTCTGACCTTCACAAGATGATTTGAGCAGATATGGGTATATCTACTTGATGAAACATAAGTCTGAAATAGTTGAAAGGTTCAAAGAATTTCAGAGTGAAGTGGAAAAATCATCGTAACAAGAAAATAAAGTTTCTGCGATCTGATCGCGGAGACAAATATTTGAGTTACGAGTTTGGTCTTCAATTAAAACAATGTGGAATAGTTTCACAGCTCACGCCACCTGGAACACGACAACGTTATGGTGTGTCCGAACATCGTAACCGCACTTTATTGGATATGGTGCGATCTATGATGTCTCTTACCGATTTACCGCTATCATTTTGGGGTTATGCATTAGAGACAGCTGCATTCACTTTAAATTGGGCACCATCAAAATCCATTGAGATGACGCCTTATGAACTGTGGTTTGGCAAGAAACCAAAGTTGTTGTTTCTTAAAGTTTGGAGTTGTGATGCTTATATGAAAAAGTTTCAACCTGATAAGCTCGAACCCAAATCGGAGAAGTGCGTCTTCATAGAATACCCAAAGGAAACTGTTGGGTACTCCTTCTATCACAAATCCAAAGGCAAAACATTCGTTGCTTAGAATGGATCCTTTCTAGAGAAGGAGTTTCTCTCGAAAGAAGTGAGTGGGAGGAAAGTAGAACTTGATGAGGTAACTGTACCTGCTCCCTTATTTGAAAGTAGTTCATCACAGAAATCTGTTCCTGTGACTACTACACCAATTAGTGAGGAAGTTAATGATGATGATCATGAAACTTCAGATTAAGTTACTACAGAACCTCGTAGGTCTTCCAGAGTAAGAGCCGCACCAGAGTGGTACGGTAATCCTGTTCTGGAAGTCATGTTACTAGACCATTATGAACCTACGAACTATGAGGAAGCGATGATGAGCCCAGATTCCACGAAATGGCTTGAGGCCATAAAATCTGAGATATGATCCATGTATGAGAACAAAGTATGGACTTTGATTGACTTGCTCGATGATCAGCAAGCCATGTTAAATAAATGGATCTTCAAGAGGAAGACGAACACTGATAGTAGTGTTACTATCTACTAAGCTCGACTTGTTGCGAAAGGTTTTCAACAAGTTCAAGGTGTTGAATACGATGAGATTTTCTCACTCGTATCGAAGCTTAAGTCTGTCTGAATCATGTTAGCAATTGCCACATTTTATGAAATCTGGCAAATGGATGTCAAAACTGCATTCCTTAATGGATTTATTAAAGAAGAGTTGTATATGATGCAACCAGAAAGTTTTTGTCAATCCTAAAGATGCTAACAAAGTGTGCAAGCTCCAGTGATCCATCTATGGACTGGTGAAAGCATCTCAGAGTTGGAATATACGCTTTGATGAGTTGATCAAAGCATATGGTTTTATACAGACTTTTGAAGAAGCCTGTATTTACAATAAAGTGAGTGGGAGCACTACAGCATTTCTGATAAGTATATGTGAATGACATATTGTTGATCGGAAATAATGTATAATTATTCTGCAAAGCATAAAGGAGTGTTTGAAAGGAGTTTTTCAAAGAAAGACCTTGGTGAAGCTACTTACACATTGAGCATCAAGATCTATAGAGATAGATCAAGACGCTTGATAAGATTTTTCAATGAGTACATACCTTGACAAGATTTTGAAGTAGTTCAAAATGGAACAGTTAAAGAAAGAGTTCTTGCCTGTGTTGCAAGGTGTGAAGTTGAGTAAGACTCAAAACCCGACCATGGCAGAAAATAGAAAAGAATGAACAGTCATTCCCTATGCCTCAGTCATAGGTTCTATAAAGTATGCTATGTTGTGTACTAGACCTATTGTATACCTTGCTCTGAGTTTGGCAAAGGAATACAATTTTGATCTAAGAGTAGATCACTAGACAGCGGTCAAGAATATCCTTAGTGAGGACTAAGGAGATGTTTCTCGATTATGGAGGTGATAAAAGAGTTCGTTGTAAAAGTTACATCGGTGCAAACATTTACACTGATCCAGATGACTCTAAGTCTCAATCTGGATACATATTGAAAGTGGGAGCAATTAGTTAGACTAGCTCCGTGCAGAGTATTGAAGACATAAGAATTCGCAAAATACATACGGCTCTGTATGTAACAGACCCGTTGACTAAATTTCTCTCACGAGCAAAACATGATCATACCTTAGTACTCTTTTGGGTGTTAATCACATAGCAACGTGAACTAGATTATTGACTCTAGTAAACCCTTTGGGTGTTGATCACATGACGATGTGAACTATGGGTATTAATCACATACAAATGTGAATATTGGTGTTGAATCATATGCTGATGTGAACTAGATTATTGACTCTAGTGCAAGTGGGAGTCTGAAGGAAATATGCCCTAGAGGCAATAATAAAGTTATTATTTATTTCCTTATTTCATGATAAATGTTTATTATTCATGCTAGAATTGTATTAACCGGAAACATGATACATGTGTGAATACATAGACAAACATAGTGTCACTAGTATGCCTCTACTTGACTAGCTTGTGAATAAAAGATGGTTAAGTTTCCTAGCGATGGACAAAAGAGTTGTCATTTGATTAACGGGATCACATCATTAGGAGAATGATGTGATTGACTTGACCCATTCCGTTAGCTTAGCACACGATCGTTTAGTATGTTGCTACTGCTTTCTTCATGACTTATACATGTTCCTGTGACTATGAGATTATGCAACTCCCGTTTACCAGAGGAACACTTTGTGTGCTACCAAACGTCACAACGTAACTGGGTGATTATAAAGGTGCTCTACAGGTGTCTCCGAAGGTACATGTTGGGTTGGCGTATTTTGAGATTAGGTTTTGTCACTCCGATTGTCGGAGAGGTATCTCTGGGCCCTCTCGGTAATACACATCACTTAAGCCTTGCAAGCATTGCAACTAATGAGTTAGTTGTGGGATGATGTATTACGGAACGAGTAAAGAGACTTGCCGGTAGCGAGATTGAACTAGGTATTGGATACCGACGATCGAATCTCGGGCAAGTAACATACCGATGACAAAGGGAACAACGTATGTTGTTATGCGGTTTGACCGATAAAGATCTTCGTAGAATATGTAGGAACCAATATGAACATCCAGGTTCCGCTATTGGTTATTGACCGAGAATAGTTCTAGGTCATGTCTACATAGTTCTCGAACCCGTAGGGTCCGCACGCTTAACGTTACGATGACAGTTTTATTATGAGTTTATAAGTTTTGATGTACCGAAGGTTGTTCGGAGTACCGGATATGATCACGGACATGATGAGGAGTCTAGAAATGGTCGAGACATAAAGATTGATGTATTGGACGGATATATTTGGACACTGGAAAGGTTCCGGATGAGATTGGGACTATACCGGAGTTCCGGGAGGTTACCGGAACCCCCCGGTAAGTATATGGGCCTTATTGGGCCTTAGTGGAAGGGAGGGAGAAGGAGCAAAGGAGGGGGCGCCCCCCCAAGCCCAATCCGAATTGGGAGAGGGGCCGGCCCCCCCTTTCCTTCTTCCCTCCCCTCTCTTCCTTCCCTCTCCTACTCCTAATAGGAAAGGGGGGCCAAACCTACTTGGAGTAGGTTTGCCCCCCCTAGGGCGCGCCTCCCCTCTCGGCCGGCCCCCTCCTCCTCTCCCCCTTTATATACGGAGGAGGGGGGCACCCCATAGACACACAAGTTGATCTACGAATCGTTCCTTAGCCGTGTGCGGTGACCCCCTCCACCATATTCCACCTCGATCATATCGTCGCGGAGTTTAGGTGAAGCCCTTCGCCGGTAGAACATCATCATCGTCACCACGCCGTCGTGTTGACGGAACTCATCCCCGACGCTTTGCTGGATTGGAGCCCGGGGAACGTCATCGAGCTGAACGTGTGCTGAACACGGAGGTGCCGTACGTTCGGTGCTTGGATCGGTCGAGTCGTGAAGACGTACGACTACATCAACCGCGTTGTGATAACGCTTCCGCTTACGGTCTACGAGGGTACGTGGACAACACTCTCCCGTCTCGTTGCTATGCCATCACCATGATCTTGCGTGTGCGTAGGAATTTTTTTGAAATTACTACGTTCCCCAACAAAGTTTTTAAAGTTTTGTGCATACATATACTTAGTTGCCTCATTATAGCACTGTTTTTGCTCAAACAGAATGTCTTTTTTGCACTGTTATAACCAATTAATAGAACCGGAACACATCAGAAATAGATCATGATCAGTTGTTTTCTCATCCTCTTTATAACTACTGTTTTTGCTCAGTTGTTTTTCTTGCTTAAGGCATTATATTCTCCTAAATTTTTTGTTCCCAACATTTACTATCAGCACTTGCCTACAGATTTATAAATGTGTTCATATGCAACAGATTTGCAATTAGATTTTGAAAACTGGGAAGAAATATCATGCTTAAGATCACACCAAATTTGGCCAAATCAAGTGGCTGAAACTTGCCTAAACAGCAGACTAAACATGCTTAACTTCACATCTTTTTTACACAATGTTTTGCACAACTGAAGACTTGTACAAATCGTGGGGGAGGAGGAGGGGATCTGGAAGATGAGCTAAATCTGACCTTTTTGCCTTGCTTTTTTGCCTTTTTGCAAGGTAATCAGGAACGAGGCGCCTAGAGAAGAAACATCAATGGAGCCGCCATTGGAGGGCTGTCAAGGTTTTCTTGGATCTGGAAGTGGTGAGGGGGAAGGGGCGTGCTGTCCTTTTTTGCTTGGGAGAGAAGAAGATGGGGCTGGGGGTTAGGTGAGGAGAAAGGAGAAAAGAAGACGCGCAGGGGTGGGGGAGGGATCGGGCGAAAGGGAAGGATGCGGGAATCGGAAGGGGGGGCAGGTACTTTCCTATCCTGGACAAGGGGGGACAGAAATTTACTTTTTCTGGGTGGTTGCCAGGAAACGCTAGGGAGCACCCGGCTGCTCCCTAGACGCGTCCTAATTATAAATTTCGCTATCTTCAAACCACGATAAGGAGCATGGACGTGGTCGTGTCCCGGCATATTGGAGCTGCTCTTTTGTTCCTTCGTTGCCCTTTCGGCTGATCTTCAGCTGCTCCTTTGTCAGGGCCTTCATTCCATGCATGTCCAGTGGCCCTTTAAGTAATCCGGTTCAACTTTTCACTTAAGATGCAGTACTCCTGTTGCTCAAGTAGCACAACCAGAGGTGAACATAAATTTAGTAGATGACAGTGACAGGTTGATGTTAATGACGATTACTTTAAACTGAATCTAGCTAGATCGTGTAACTTCTTTGTAAGTTCGTAGAAACCTTTTAGGAAACATGATGGGAGAAAATTATTACTACCTTGTTTCCAACGGGAACGTACTGATGCCTCCAGTTGCTACATCTGAAAACATGACTGGCCAGGCAGGAACGGTGGCCAGAATGATTGCCGGTGGCAAGACAACGCTCGTGCCATTGGCATTTTCTTACAATAAAGGACGACGCCGCACAATGATGCTGCAATCCACGGCACTCATTTGGAAGAGTATGCCTTATTGCCTTTGGAACCTCTCTTCTTGCGGATATACATCAGGGGATGACGGGCGATAAGTGTTGCTAGGGATAGTGGGATTCCTCCATGTTTTTTATTATGCCAAACTGGTGGATATTCCATTCATAGTTAAATACTACTCCCTGTAAAACGTTTTTCGACAGTAGTATATCATATAAGGCGTTCATCGATTACAATAATGACATATAGTAGAGATGATAAAAAGACATACTAAGAAACACCATGGATAAACTTAAACTGCATCATCACAGGCAGATGGCTAACACAGGTAGGATGATCTTTCTATCTCATGCATGGGGCTTGCTCTGCCTTGATTAAATTCGTCCTGCATCTAAGTGATGTGATTGTCAACCTCCAGTCCTCCACATAGCCCTTCTTGCAGTACTCGCTGCGGACCCAGGCCTGGAATTTCGGGAAACGCTCCCGAACCTGGTAAGTCACGCGCGCCTCCACGTAGAGGTCCATCATCTCCTCGTCCATCTCCTCTTCCGGCGACGGAATCAAGTCAGGGTTCCGTCGCTTCAGGTCCACGATGCCGATAGGGAGACGATCCCTATCCTGATCCCGGGCGATGATGCGATGGATCTCCTCCTCCGGCAGCCGGCCCTTCTTCTTCGCAGGAACCTCCTCCTCATCGCCTTTGGCAGCCGCCGCTCCCTGCGCCGCCGCCTTACTCCTGGTGATGCGGACAGACTCCTCCACCTTTCGCTTGGTGGCGCACGACCTCAGTGCGCTATTCTCCATCGGTGCATGGTCGCGCCGCGTCAGCACATACTCCTTGCCGCCGGACACCGCTGCCTTGGCCACCCTCTTGAATCCGCTCCTGATGGTGCGTGCCTTCGACGAACCCTCCTCGCCTGGCATCGCTCTCTTGCGCCTCAATTCACCACGCCGCGGGATCTTGGGGTGGGGCGGGGGTCTAGGCTTTTAGATCAAGCAATGTAATCTACATTCAGGGAAAGTGTGGTAAGGTCGGTTGCCTTGCACTGCCCGTTATCCCCGGAGGATTGGTTATCATTGTGTCATTTCGTTGTTGTAGCCTGCCAGGTCAAACGATACACACAATGGTGACGTACGGGAAATTTTACAAGAATTAACGGACTAACCTTCTCCCCTCACTAATCTCTCCACCCTGATTTTTAGGATGGGGCCCGCTTCATCTTAACAACCAATCAACACATCCCACCTCAGCCTAGCCCGTAAATCTCTTGTAACCCCCCCCTATATGTAGCATTGCTCATTAACAATACACACAATTAACCCGAAATTAATAATACACACAATTATGCTATATTTTGTTCTAGGTTTTTACATGATATTGACCGTTCAGTCTGGGGAAGGGCCAGACCGAATGACTCGTTCGGCACAAGGAGTCGATCGATTGAACTATTCTCTCGTTCGGGACGAAATCGTTCAATGAAAAACCCCTCCAGCCCGAACGACCCCGGAGGCACACGATCTAGAAAATGCCTAACAACCCAGTTTGCTGGGCCTCTTTCTAGACGTAAATGAAAAGCACAGAAAAACAGAAAATAGACACACACAAAAAAAACTAAAAAGCAAAAAAGACACACACAAAAGAAATATGCCATGAACCTGAACTAAAATTTTCCATGGTCACATCAAAATAGTAAGTTTGCCATGTTGCGAAAAGAAAGAAAAATTGCCAAGGTCCTAAGACCATGTATTAATGGCAAGAGATCAATAAAGTGTGCCATGGTGGCCAAAAGTGGTGTAGATTTGCCACGATGGACACGTACGGGGTGCTTGCCGTGATGGTTACATTACATGCAAAAAAAGTGTGAAAAAAAGTTTGTGATGATGGAAAAATTTAGTGTCATTTTTGCCATGACGCCAAAAATGATGTACAATCAGCATGATACACACAAACTAATTTTCATGATGCTCAAAATAACAAAGCACCAAATAAAAAATGACATGGTTCAGCAAAAGTGTTATATTGTCGTGAGAAAGAATGAATTTCCTATGAGCAGTAGACTAAAATCTGCCATCATACATGAAACTACAATTGCCATAATCTATGAACTAAATTTGCCATGGTCAGTTACTAAGGTTGCCATGATCTATAAACTAAACTTCCATTGTGAATTACTAAAGTTTACCATGATACATGGACTGAATATGCCATGGTTCATTATTTAAAATTGCCGTGGTAAACTACTAAAAAGTGCCATGGCCAATTACTAAATTTTCAATGGTGAATTAGTAAAATCTGCCATTATACACAAACTAAAATTTTGCATGGTTCATAATAATAAAAAAAACCTTATGCGAACGCCTCTCCAGCCCCTAACAGCCCAAAAAGTGAAACAAAAAGCACATCAGCTAAAAATAGAAGAAAAAAACCCAGATTTTGCTTTTTTCCGTGACAAAAGCCCAGTTTTTTGCTTTGTTAAGTGAAAATAAAAATATGCCATCAACTTTCAAATGCAGAAAATTGCCATGGGTAAACAAGAATATATTTTAACAATAACCCCAAAAAGGAAAAAGTCATGGCAGTTTCCATCATACAAACAAAATAATTTGCAATGGCAGATTCATAGCAAAAAATCTCATGGTATTTTTTAATTAAATTTACATATATTGTATGCGAAAATTGCCGTTTGTGAAAAAACACAAAAAGTTAGAAAATAAAAGAATCAACAAGAAAAACGCCATGAGCAAAATCATATTAAAATTTGCATATATTTGACATGGCGAAAAAAGTAAAATTTTACTAGCCATCTCAAAATAAGAAATAATTTGCTGTGAACTATTAAAGTATAATTTACATGTATGTAAAAGTAATTTTTTCATGGCAATAAATGTATTTGCAGGGCAAATAAAAAGTGAAACTAGCCATGGCAATAAAAGTTAAATATTTCCTTGTTAATAAAGGAAAATTAGTCATGGCAAATGAAAAGTAAAACTTGCCATATCAATAAAAGTTAAATACCGCCATGGGGATTTATGTAAATTAGCCATGTTAATAAAGGTAAATTAGCCATGACAAATAAATAGTAAAACTTTGCATGACAATAAAAGTTAAATATTGCGATGGGGATTTAGGTAATTTTGCCATGTTAATAAATGTAAATTAGCAATGGTAAATAAATAGTAAAACTTGCCATGGCAATAAAATTTAAATATTGCGATGGGAATTTAGAAAGATTTGACATGTTAATAAAGGTAAATTAGCCATGGTAATAAAAGTTAAATATTGCCATGGGAATTTAGGTAAATTTTCCATGTTAATAAAGGTAAATTTGCCAATGCAAATAAATAGTAAAAGTTGCCATGGCAATAAAGTTAAATATTTCCATGGGGACTTAGGTAAATTTGCCATGTTAATAAAGGTCAAATAAATAGTAAAACTTGCCATGGCAATATTTGCCATTTTGTGTTGTTTTTGACAATTAAAGAATTAACACGGCAAAATGCAATGGTTTAGAAGGCAAATTTAGAACCGCTGATAGCTATGTAGTGGTAATTATATGAAAAGCAACATGGCAAAGTGTACTGAATACTTTTGCCATGCAAAACATATCATAATTTGCACGCATGAAAACTTAAGTCGCCATGGGAAACACATCATAAATTGCCATCGGTTTTACAAGTTCTATGCTCCGTTTGGGTGAAAATTGATTGGTGTAGCTACATAGTGAGGAAGTGCAACCATTCATCCATGAGTTAATAAAAATGTCTATTCCTAATTCATAAAAACAATGAGATTAGACTTGGAAAAATAGCAGATTTACAGAAAAATGATGCGAGGTTAGCGGCCTCACAGTGCAGTAGAGATGAATGACTCCCACGGATATGTGGCCGTCACTTGAGCTATCCTAGACTTGGAGACGTCTGTCTTGTCATCATCGGAGGTGAACACGTCAGACGCTCCTCCCTGCCCCGGTGAAATGCTTGGAGGCATGGTCGCCAGAACCAGATGCACCAGCTACATGGCCGACCAAAACAGCCCCTGGCGAGCTCTTCTGTGTGCCCCGAATTCGTCTTGCCATCGGTTTTCGTAATCTCATGGGGACCATACTCACATACTTCCCTTCAGCTAAACAAATCGAGCCCAAAAAATTGCCATGTGAGTAAGATAAAACTCAATATCTACTACAAAATGCGTTGTGATAATCTAAACTTGCCATAGGCCTAGTTTTCAATGCCTCTTGCAATGGGGGCACTTCAAAAACCATATTATACAAAAATTTCCATTGGGATTGATCAATTTCAAAAGTGTGCATATACTCCAAACATTCATAGAAGCCCCTATGAACCAACTAAGCCTAAACAAGGTCTGAGCTTAAAGTGATGCAACCATTTTGGTCTAGTGATTTTCTGAGAAAAAAAATACTTATATGAAGCAACCATGGACATGGCAAAAAATGGCTTCATATGTGATGCAACCATTTTCAATCAATGATAGTACATGGCAAAAAGATGGGCGTGTTATAGAACTCCTTTTTTCCTTAAAGTTGCCATAGACCAAAACACAAAACCAAGCATTAGTATGAATCCATTATAGAAAAAGCCAGAGCAGTAAATCTCACCAGATCCCTGCATGGTATCTGGTCAACAAATCAAAGTAGCAGCGGCGGCCACTACTACTTGTGAGTTGCGTTTGGATTGTCCTCGAAGAGGAAGGGTGAAGCAATATAGTAGCAGATGGTATTCCCCTCAATAGAGAAACAAGATTATCGAACCAATAGGAGAACCATACAAACAATCGTAGACAGTACCTACGCACACAGAGCAAATGCTTGCATCCAACATGTGCAAGATGGTTGTCAATCCCCTTGTACTTGGTAATGTTGGGGAATGTAGCATGCAATTTCAAAAAAATTCCTACGCTCACGCAAGATCTATCTAGGAGATGCATGGCAACAAGGGGGAGACTGTGTCTACGTACCGTCGTGGACCGTAAGCGGAAGCATTTCACAACGCGGTTGATGTAGTCGAACTTTCTTCGCGATCCACCGATCGAGTACCGAACGTATGGCACCTCTGAGTTCTGCACACGTTAAGCTCAGTGACGTCCCTCACCTTCTTGATCTAGCAAGATGTCGAGGTAGTAGATGAGTTCCGTCAACGGTGTGGTGAGGGTGACGGTGAAGTGATCTCCGCATGGCTTCGCCTAAGCACTACGAAGTTATGACTGGAGACGTAAACTTTGGAGGGGGGCGCCGCACACGGCTAAGATAATGGCTGGGGTGTGCTAGGCGCCCCCCCACATATATAAAGGTGGGGGAGGCGGGAGCAGCCAGAGGGCGCCCCAAGTAGGATCTGAATCCTACTTGGGGTTCCCCAAGTGGCACCCCTTGCCTTTTTTCACCGGAGAAGAAATGGAAGGGGAAGAGAGAAAGGAAAGGGGGGACAACCCCCCCTTTTTCCTTCCCCCAATTGGCCTTCTGCAATAGGGGGCGCACCACCCCTTGTGAGCTAGTGTGCTCCCCTCTCATGGCACATATGGCCCATATCTCCCCCAGGGGTTCCGGTAACCCCTCTGGTACTCCGATAAATACCCGATACACTCCGGAACACTTCTGGTGTCCGAATACCATCGTCCTATATATCAATCTTGACTCCTCAGCCATTTCGAGACTCCTCGTCATTTCTATGATCACATCCGAGACTCCGAACAACATTCGGTCACCAAATCACATAACTCATATAATACTATATCGTCAACGAACGTTAAGCGTGCGGACCCTACGGGTTCGAGAACTATGTAGACATAACCGAGACACCTCTCCGGTCAATAACCAATAGTGGAACCTAGATGCTCATATTGGCTCCCACATATTCTATGAAGATCTTTATCGGTCGAACCTTATGACAACATACGTAATTCCCTTTGCCCATCGGTATGTTACTTGCCTGAGATTCGATCGTCGGTATCTTCATACCTAGTTCAATCTCATTACCGGCAAGTCTCTTTACTTGTTCCGTAATACATCACCTCGTGACTAACTCCTTAATCGTTTGCTTGCAAGATTGTGATGTGTATTACCGAGAGGGCCCAGAGATACCTCCCGATACTCGGAGTGACAAATCCTAATCTCGATCTATGCCAACTCAACAAAAACCTTCGGAGATACCTATAGAGCATCTTATAATCACCCAGTTATGTTGTGATGTTTGATAGCATACAAGGTAATACTCCGATATCTGGGAGTTGCATAATCTCATAGTCGAAGGAATATGTATTTGACTTGACGAAAGTAATAGCAATAAAACTGAACGATCATTATGCTAGGCTAATGAATGGGTCTTGTCCATCACATTATTCTCCTAATGATGTGATCCCGTTATCAAATGACAACTCATGTCCATGGTTAGGAAACCTTAACCATCTTTGATCAACGAGCTATTCTAGTAGAGGCTCACCAGGGACATGTTGTTTGTTTATGTATTCACACATGTATTAAGGTTTCCGATCAGTACAATTCTAGCATGAATAATTAACCTTTATCATGAATAAGGGAATATAAAATAATAATTTTATTATTGCCTCTAGGGCATATTTCCTTCAGTCTCCCACTTGCACTAGAGTTAATAATCTAGTTCACATCGTCATGTGATTAACACCCATAGTTCACATCGCCATGTGACCAACACTCAAAAGGTTTACTAGAGTCAATAATCTAGTTCACATTGCCATAACCGAGAAACATTTCCTTATTCCTCTAAGGATAATTTTGACCGTTGTCTAGTGATCTACTCCTGGATCACTATTGTACTCCCTTGCCAAACTCATGGCAAGGTACATAACAGGTTTGGTACACAACATGACATACTTTACAGAACCTATGGCTGAGGCATAGCGAATGACTCTCATTCTCTCTCTATCTTCTGTCGTGGTCAGGGTTTGAGTGTTACTCAACTTCACACCTTACAATATAGGCTAGGACTCCTTCTTTGACTGATCCATTTTGAACTCCTTCAAAATATTGTGAAGGTATGTACTCATTGAAAATCCTATTAAGCGTCTTGATCTATCTCTATAGATCTTGATGCCAATATATAAGCAACTTTACCGAGGTCTTTCATTGAAAAACTCTTATTCAAGTATCCTTTTATGCTATCCAGAAATTCTATATCATTTCCAATCAACAATATGCCATCCACATATAATATCAGAAATGCTACAGAACTCCATTCATTTTCTTGTAAATTCATGCTTCACTGTAAGTCTGTATAAAACCATATGCTTTGATGACCTCATCAAAGCGTATATTCCAACTCCGAGATGCTTGCACCAGTCCATAGATGGATCGCTGGAGCTTGCACACTCTGTTAGCAGCTTTAGGATCGACAAAACCTTCTGGTTGCATCATATACAACTCTTCTTTAAGAAATCCATTAAGGAATGCAGTGTTGACGTCCATTTGCCAGATTTCATAATCATAAATGCGGCAATTGCTAACATGATTCGGACAGACTTAAGCATCACTATGGGTGCACTACTTGGGAAAAGGCTAGTAGTAGTGCGTGTTTTTGGCCTATGAGTAGCGCGGGTAACCGTGCTACTGATACGACGCTACAGCTAAAGATTATTAGTAGCGCCTGTCCACCCGTGTTATTGCTATGCCCACTTAGTAGTAGCGCTTCCTGGGAAGAGCGCTATGAGTAATTACTAGTAGCGCTTCTGGCAGCTCGCGCTACTACTATTATTCCGTATTCGATTTCTTTTTTATTTCATGTTATATTCATGCACCTTTATATATGTTTTCATACAGTAGCAATTTAGAGAATGTTTTTACATCATAATGAGTTATTACATCACTGCGTGAAAGAACCGTGGACTAGTTTCAAGTGGATGGACATCCACTTGAAACACATCCACTTGAAACTAATCTGCGGTTCTTTCACCCAATGATATAATAAATATCATCATCATCATCATCATATCATTAATAACTTATCATCATAATACACCATTGTCATATAACAACTCCTCATGATCATCATTTTCGTCAACGAGACATCATATAGCAAGTTGGTCACTAGTCATAATCACAACTCTCCTCCTCCTCATCATCAACTCTAACACATTGTACCAGATAATAACATATTGTACCTAGTACCTACTCCTCTCGAATAGGACCTACTACACTCTCTTAGGTAAAATAGCATAAAACAAGATAGGCCCCAACTCTCCATTATGGAGAATGCAAATTATCCTGTCTCCAATTCTTGTCCTTCGCCTAATGTTGCTTCCAAGTAGCTCCCTACGAGTGACCATACATTTTTTCCAATCTTTGATTGTCATGTCTTCATTGGTTTTAGAAATCCGATATGAATAGGAGTGACTCGTAGGATGACCTGGCCGTATATTCAAAACATCTAGGCGACCTTTCTGAAACATCAGATGAGGCACACACTCCTGCGGGATTATCTATTGAAAAACATAGTAATAACTTCATAGTTAGCAATGTAGTTCAGTTTTAGAAGAATTTATGCAAAAGATGCACAGATGTCGTAATACTAAAAAATCTTACCATGACATCTCCATGGATGTTAGCATAGTTCAACACATGCACTAGTGGCACGTATTGACCATAATGTGAGGAGTTTGATAATACATATTGTAATTCTCAAGATCAGTAATAAATGCGATCAGATGATTTTTCTCCTGATAAGCTAATTCCGAGCCATTGGTGTAGTAGGTTCTGTCTACCATCTTCCGCACATTCTTTGAAGAATGAAAATAAGCTATCAATGGAAATAAGCTGTCAACTATGTTGAAATAAACAATATAAATTACTTAATAACTATGTTTGGGAAACTCAGATAGCGGTAGAATTGGAAGCGTATCAACAAGTACCCAAATGTCCAAATTGTCTTCGTCAATGTCAGGATCACCAAGATCCATGGTGACAAGTATACCCTCATTAAAATCATACATCCTGCAAAGTGCTTCCCAATTTGGGCAACCAAAATGGGATACGCTCTCAGAATTGTATAGATTTACCTCAAAATGCATACCATGATGGGTCCTTAGGTGAATTTTCTTTGTTTCCATACTTTCATGATCTTCAAAATCCATCCTCTCCAAGACATAGTGTCTTGCATTGCATGGAATAAGCTAGTCAAATTGTAAAAGACGAAAATTACACGTTGGAGTAGTAGAAGTCAAGCTTAATTACGAAAAAACACTTTGCATCGTAGCATACCGTTTCAACATCGAAGGTCTCCTGGAGCTTAATGCTGAAGCGCCGACCTTCTACCAAGTGAGGCCTGTCGCAGAAACACTGGTTGTTGCCGCACGAGGAGCACTCCGTGAGACTTTCGTCCGATGACATTTCCTATGTTCATAATTCAGAGATTAAACTTCTAAAATTCAATATATGTACTACAAAAACTAAATTAGATCATTATTATTCTGCATGTGTTGACTATCGGTCCATCGAGTCTTTTTTAAAAACTCTCAGCTCACGTGGTGTATATATTCGACCGTTGGTGATGGTCGCTCCTCCCTTCGTCCACGAGTGCATCAAACCAAAATGTCTAGCACATGGGAACGAAGGAGAAGCAATCCCCACGACAACAGTCGGCATTCTTTGTCACACCCTAGCTAGTCATGCATTAGAGTGTTGCATCATGTTTACTCTTTCATCAGAAACTTGAAATGGGGATCTGTGAAACCCTCAGAATCATTTTGAAAATGACCCAAATAAAAATTTCTCCAAAAGGGTCCAAGAAAATGCTCATGTTGCTCTCTGAAAATATTGGACAGAGATAAAAATCAAACCAATATTTTTAGTGGCTCATGGACATTTATTTTGGGCATTTGGAATTAATGCATAAATATTTGCATTGGAAATATATTTCTATATATATTAATATATGTCCAAATATTATGCCAATTATAAAGGAGCTCTGGAATAATATATCTAGCCCCTGCAAAAATTGGCATAAGTTAAATAAATGATTTAATATATTATTTAAATAAAAACAAATGTCAGAAATTAGAAAACAGAAAAAAAAATAAAAGGGAGAAGCTTACCTGGGCTCCTCCCTGTGCAGCCCATCCAGCTGGCCGGCCCAGCCAGCAGGCGGCCCAGCCCGCCTCCTTCCTCTGTCGTCTTCGTCCCGACAGAGGGAGGGGAGTGTGGCCGGCGCGCGCGCGCCACCGCGCCACGCCACCTCTCTCCCTGCCTGCCTGCCCTCCCGTCCTCGCCTCGATGCCCCTGGACGACGCCACGCCTCCCCCCTGCTCTCTCTCACTCGCCCTCGGCTCTTCCCTCCTCTCCCTCGCTCTCTCTCTCTCACAGCCGAACCCCACCGTCGCCAACGTTCGCCATAGCAGCCGTCTCCGGCCACCCCTCGCTCCCCCGACTAGCTCAGAAGCTCCGCCACAACCCCCTCTTCCTCCCCACCGCTTCACGGGCCTCCGGAAGCCCTGCATCGCCGCCACGTCGCTGTTCCCCTCTTCGGGCTCCGACCATCATCGCCGTCGAATTAGCCGTCTCCAGCGCGTCTCCGAGCCCGCTTCGACGCCCACTGCAACCGCGGTGAGCCCCCGAGTCGTTTCCCCCTTCTCCCCTGGTCTCTTTCGACCTCTAGGCCTTAGCCCCACCTTGGCCGAGAGCTCCACGCCGCCGGCGATGTCGCCGTCGTGGCCACGGTCACCATAGCGCCCAACCGAGCACACTATCGTGCTCCACGCCTCACTAGGAGCACGCAGCACGCACCAACGCCTCCCCAAACCCCCTGCAACGCCGACTCCGACCGCACCCGAACTCCGCCGCCGCTCACGAGCTCGCCGTCGACGGTACCGGCCACCCCAGGCTCGGCCACCACCACCGTTCGACGCGCGGGAGCAAGAGCTCTCCAACGAGCCCAAGAACGGCCTCGCCCGTGCCCTGTAGCGCGATCCCGCATCGCGCCGCCGTCTCGGGCCTCGCCGGCGTCACGTCGCCGGTGGGTTTGACCCACTTTGACCACGGCAGGACCCCCCTGAGTCCCTGACAGGTGGGCCCAGCCCTGTAGCTAATTAGGATTAGCGCTAACCACTGTTAGTTAACCCCCTGACACTGACCAGTGGGCCCCAGCGCCACTAATCCCTAATTAGGATTAATTTAACCCTGTTAAACCCCCCTGTCACTGACGTGTGGCCCCCACACGTCAGGTTTGACCCCAGACAGCCGCAGTTGACCACTGACGTCATGCTGACATCATGCTGGCGCAATAATTATAATTTCTGGATTTAATTTAAATCAGGAAATTCCAGAATATTATTTAAACTTCAAAAATTCATAACTTTTATTCTATAACTCCAAATTGGACAAATTATATATGAAAAATGATCAGAAAAATCCAATCTATCCATCTGTACTATTTTCATGCATGATCAAACAAGTTAAATTGATGTTTCAAGCAGAACAAGGAAAAGCACTTTAAAAGGCCATATTTGAATTTGAAATTTGAATCCTTGATTCAAATTTGTTCAAACCCTTCTGGTTTTAGTTGCATTAGCCCAACACACTCATATTGCCATGTTTCATGCATGCATCATATTGTTGCACATTGTTTGGTGATGTTGTGTATCGATGTCCTTTGCGACAGGTTCTGCCTCCGAGGAGTACCGTGATTACCCTAACGAAGAACCGTATCCGTGCATCGAACCATCAGGCAAGCAACCAGCCATTGATCATATCGATACAATCCCATGTTCTCGCTCCTGCTCTCTTTTACTGCATTAAGACAACGTGTTTCAAACTGCTGTGTGCTACGGTAGTTGAACCCATTTCCTCTGCATGACCTGTCATTGCCACAGTAACTAGATGAAACCCACTAGCATGTGTAGGAGTTGATTGAGCCATATGTATGTGTTGTTCCTACCTTGCTATGCCTGCTATGCTTAGAGTCGTGTCAGGTCTGGTTCATCTGGGTGATGGGCTAGAGTGAAATGTTATGTCGGTAATGAGAGTGGTGTGGTGAACACGATTTGGTAAAGGTATCGATGAGAGGCCATGTAGGAGTACATGGTGGGTTGTTTCATTGAAGCCGACCTTAAGCACTGAGATCTGTATGTGTGATTTAAGAATCAGCTACTACCATGCATTGGGCCCGAAACCAATGGACCCTCTCGGCTTCTTATTCAACCTAGTTCTCCGTCCAGGAGTTGCAAGTAGTTTCTGGTGTTTGTAGCCTACTGGAGGCCGTGGACAGCGCTGACCGTAGGGGTGGGCTGTGATGCGGTAGGTACGTGGCCGGGTGTACCGAATACCCGTTAGGTATCTCGGGAACCCTGTTCACATCGTTCGGGGCCGTATGGGAAACCTCGGCCGGACTCCCTGCGGATGGAACCTGAATAGGCGATAAACCTGGACTGGAGGCTTAGGTGATTAGGTAGGTCGTGGCCGACACCCACGTTGGGCTTCCGCTTGAAGGTTGCCGAGTACATGTCGTGTAAACGACGATAAGTGGTGAGAGCGTGTATGAAGAAGTACACCCCTGCAGGGTTAACATGATCTATTCGAATAGCCGCGTCCACGGTAAAGGACTACTTGGTTGCCTATACAGTTCATAGACAAGTAAATGGAACTACTAAAAGCCTCAAGATAAGAGTGAGTGTCGAGGATGGCTCTTCCGTAGGAAGACGGAGGTGGATCCTCGGTGGTGTATTGAAGTGGTGAGTAGTGGACTCGTGTGCGCAAAACCATTTCAAGTTGGAGTATCGTAGGATAGCCTAGCCAAGAGTCAAAGCTGGCTTGCTGCAATAACTCCACCAACCCTTCTTGATAACATGCATGTATGTAGGATCTGATGTAAGACTTGCTGAGTACCCTTGTACTCATGTTGCTATAATCTACATTTTTACAGAAGACGCTGCAACCCCTTCTGATGGGTTCTATGTAGACGTTGACATCAACGAGTAGGCTAAAGACCCAGGTGGTGACCCTGAGCTTGTGAAGGACCACGTAGTATAGCTAGGCTTTCCAAGCCTCCTTTATTTTACTAGTTGTCTGTACTCAGACAACTTACTTCCGCTGCTGGTTTGTATGACTGTATGACTTGTATGTTGGGTCGTGAGACCCGTACCTTTGTGTATGTTATGTATGGCTCCCTGAGCCTTAAATAAAGTACTTGTGTCGTAGAGTCATGTTGTGATGCTTCGTTGTATTTGCACATATCGAGCATATTGTGTGTATGATTGAAATGCTTGGTATGTGTGGGATCTGACTATCTAGTTGTTTATCTTTAGTAGCCTCTCTTACCGGGAAATGTCTCCTAGTGTTACCGCTGAGCCATGGTAGCTTGCTACTGCTCTGGAACATTTAGGCTGTCCGGCATGTGTCCTTCTTCGTTCCTGTGTCTCTCCATTTGGGGAAATGTCACGCTTTGAGTACCGGAGTCCTGTTAGCCCGCTACAGCCCGGTTTACCGGAGTCCTGCTAGCCCAGTGCTACAGCCCGGACCCACTTGCTGATGACCGACACGTTCGAAGCTGGGTCATGGATGCCTGTCCCTGTAAGTCTGTGCCACTTTGGGTTTACGACTAGTCATGTCAGCCCGGGCTCTTTATCATATGGATGCTAGCGACACTATCATATACGTGAGCCAAAAGGCGCAAACGGTCCCGGGCAAAGGTAAGGCGACACCCGTGGGGATACCGTGCGTGAGGCCGCAAAGTGATATGAGGTGTTACCGGCTAGATCGATGTGACATCAAGTCGGGGTCCTGACAGCGTTGGCATCAGAGCCGGACTGCCTGTAGGTTCTCCAAGCCAAACTGGTCGATGTTGAGTCTAGAAATTCTTTAGTTATATGTAGGGGAATTGATTGTGGGATGGAACGTAAGGCTCTTTTTACTCCTTTATCTCATGACATTCTGATCTGAGTCAGTCCATTCTTCCACCGGGGGTTAAGGAATTACGATCTATTCTCTCTATCAGGATCACGTGTTACCAATCAGTAGTACCTTAAAAGTTTGATGGATACAAGCCTAGTTCAGTTCTACTACCACATTATGTTGTTAGAATGGATTCAGAACTTTGATATGATGATGTTGAGTGTGTACGAAATCCTTTGTCAAATGTCTCAAAATCCTTCTTGAGCATTTACAGCTGTTATGCTGCCGAAATTTTGCTAGAAATTCTAATGCCTTTGCATTATGATTGTGCTTTCAGATGGCCACTCGCGACCCCAATCAAGTGGTTCGCCTGACTCGATGCCTAGATGTACCCGGCCATACTGCCAAGTTGGTCAGGGTAATGACTGAGGCTGGATACCGCTGGTATCCTGAGTACACGGTCGAAGAGCAATTCCGAGACTTTAATCAAAGCCAGTATCTCTGCACTGTCAGGATATTTCCATCTTATCCTGGATCCACCGAGCCTCTTCACTGCTCCTATGGACTCGGGGTTACTATTGAGATGGCTGTGCAGGACGCCGCCTACTCTATGATGACCATTATGCGAGTCAGATCTGGTATATTTCGGGACTCTGATTTCCGGTATATGCCAGGATCACTTCCGGGAGCACAAGGGTATCTCCAGGCTATTTATGCTGACCCCACTCAAGAGGATTCACGGACTCGCACCACTGCTGAGATGCTCGAGGATAAGGACCGTGAAAATCGGGCCTTGAGGTTAGAGCTCTTCAATACCCGTGCTGACCACTGGGCCACTTTGACTCGGTTCGCACCGGCGGTGCAAGCTGGATTCTTAGATATGCGCGATCTCTATCCTGTGAGATCTGCTCTGCCAGACGTGATGGTTTGGCGTGATGTAGGAGGCATCACCCCACCTCGCGGTCCCCGCAGGCCACCGTCTGTTGGTCCAAGGCCTCATCCTAGCCCCTATGGTCCACAAGCTCCGCGAGATCGTCTGTTTCCGGATGATCATGTTGAGCTTCCAGGCTATGGAGGTGACTTTTACGAGGACTACTACGGATCGGTCTGAGTTAGTGGTAGTATCACTAGTTCGCACTAGCTGTGTCGTCTATCGTCCCGCGTGACTCGTGGGATATGACCTAGTTTGTACTCCTTCCGGAGGTGTAGAAAAATAATGTATAGGAGCTTGGAATGCCTCCGATGAGATGTAATCCTCTTTCACTGTAATAGTACTTTGTTTGGTCTTGTACTAAACCCTGTATGGTGTGTATGACGATGGAATAAAGAAGCAGTTTCTGTATTTACCATGTCATACGGATGATCATCTTGCATTCCGAATTATTCCTTACATTCTGTATCCTATGTCGGAATTTTATCATTCTGACTAAATCATTGTCTTGTTTACCTAGGATGGTCAACACGCGCGCTAACCCTGCTTCTCAAGAGCAGGCCGAAGGCAGTGAAGGCAGGAATGAAAATCTGCCTCATCCTCCTTCACTAGCCGAGGTTATGATGGAAGCTGAGAGAAACAAGCGTGAGACCAACCGTTTGCTGGAGCGTATTGAACAGAATACAGCACACCATCAGAGGGCTAACGTGGTGTCACTCAGTGATTTTATCAAATTGCATCCACCCACGTTCCACCACTCAGTCGAGCCTCTCGACGCTGATGACTGGCTTCGCAGTATCTCTCACAAGCTGCGTTCCGCGCTAGTAGCTGAGGCTGACAAGGTCACCTTTGCTGCATATCATCTTGAAGGCCCCGCCAGTCTATGGTGGGAAAATTATGGAGCTATGCGCCCAGCGGGCCATGTCACTACTTGGGCTGAGTTCAGCGAGGCTTTCCGTGAGCATCATATTCCGGAGGGTCTCATGGACCGTAAACGTGAAGAATTTTGCAGTTTCACCCAAGGCCGACTTTCTGTGGATGTTTACAGCAGGGAGTTTGGTAATCTCGCACGATATGCAACTGAGGAAGTGTCTACCGATGCCAAGAAGCAAGCAAGGTTCCGTAAGGGCCTTAGTCCTGAGCTTCGCCGCGACCTCCGTCTGCATGAGTGCACATCCTTCCAGAAACTTGTCAACAAAGCCATCAGTGCTGAAACTGGTCAGACTGACTATGACGCAACACGCAAGCATG
Source organism: Triticum dicoccoides (assembly GCF_002162155.2). NCBI lineage: Eukaryota > Viridiplantae > Streptophyta > Magnoliopsida > Poales > Poaceae > Triticum > Triticum dicoccoides. The sequence continues at coordinate 753,341,400 of NC_041383.1, read as the reverse complement.
GCCGTGATATGGGTTCCTCATCCGGTGCTGGTCCTCAGAAGCGCCGCGTGTGGGTACCCAACACCGCCCTGCCACCCAGGTTCACACCGAGGCCATCCTTCCAGGCGCCTCGCCCCGTTCAACAGTCTGCACCGGCCAAGCCCTATGGGGGTCCAACCAACAATGCTCCTCCACGTACTAGTTCCGTGACTTGTTTCAAGTGTGGGGAATCTGGCCACTATATGCGTGAGTGTCCCCAGACCAACCCCAATCAATCTGCTAAAGCTGTTGGCCGTGGCAAGCCGACAGGAAAAGTATTCCACGCCAAGCCGGTCACCGCTACACGTGGCCATGTCAACTGTATCTCTGCCGAAGAAGCTCAAGAGGATCCCAATGTCGTTCTCGGTACGCTTCTTGTTAATTGCCACCCGGCATCTGTTCTTTTCGATACAGGAGCCTCTCATTCTTTTATATCCGAAAATTATGCTCGTTTGCATAACGTTGCATTCTGTGACATGCCATCCACTATGGAAATTTCTACCCCTGGTTCTAGATGGCAGACCTCTAGGGTAAGTTATGGAAATGAAATCCAAGTCGACAGACTTGTTTTCCGCGCATCTTTGATAGCCCTTAAATTTTCAGATATTAATATCATTCTGGGTATGGAATGGATGTCAGCTCATCAAGCCAAAATTGATTGCTTCTCTAGGACTGTTCAACTCACCCATCCTTCGGGGAAGATAGTCAATGTCTTGACCCGAATAGCCAAGCGACAATTATATTCTCTTAACGCCAGCCCTTTGCCAGACCTTGAGGATGTTCCGGTAGTCCGTGACTTCCCGGATGTCTTCCCAGAAGAATTGCCAGGTGTTCCACCTGACAGGGATGTTGAGTTCGTAATAGACCTCATTCCAGGAACCGTTCCGATTGCTAGAAGACCCTATAAGATGGCACCCCTAGAACTAGCCGAGCTTAAGAAACAACTCGATGAGTCCTTGAAAAAGGGTTTCATCCGACCTAGTTCATCTCCGTGGGCTTGCCCCGTCCTATTCGTCAAGAAGAAGGATGGTACGGACCGGATGGTTGTAGATTACCGACCTGTCAATCTGGTCACAATCAAGAACAAATATCCGCTTCCCAGGATCAACGACCTGTATGATCAGCTCGCTGGATCCTCAGTCTTCTCCAAGATGGATTTGAGGTTGGGCTACCATCAAATCAAAATCAGAAACGGGGACATTCCTAAAACGGCCTTTGTTACTCGTTATGGCCAATACGAGTACACCGTCATGTCCTTCGGTTTAACCAACGCTCCAGCCACCTTTTCTCGGTTAATGAACTCAATCTTCATGGAGTATTTGGATAAATTCGTCGTGGTTTACCTCGATGATATACTCATCTACTCCAAGAACGAGGAAGAACATGCCGAACATCTAAGGCTAGTGTTGAAGAAACTTCGGGAGCATCGCCTTTATGCCAAATTTTCTAAATGTGAATTCTGGTTGTCAGAAGTGACCTATCTGGGTCATGTAATATCTGGTAAAGGTATTGCTGTTAACCCTGAGCGAGTTCAAGCCGTCCTTAACTGGACTCCACCTGAATCGGTCAAGCAAGTTCGGAGTTTTCTAGGCTTAGCGAGCTATTGTCGTCGCTTTGTCGAGAACTTCTCCAAGGTTGCCAAACCTCTAACCGAACTCCTCAAGAAAGATAAGAAGTTCGAGTGGACTCCACAATGTGAGCACAGCTTTCAGGAACTGAAAAGACGCCTGACTTCTGCTCCCGTACTGGTACCGCCAGACTTCTCCAAGGACTTTGTTATCTACTGCGACGCCTCGCGACAAGGACTAGGTTGCATTCTCATGCAAGATCGACACGTAATTGCCTACGCTTCACGGCAATTGCACCCACATGAGGAGAATTATCCTACTCATGATCTAGAGCTTGCAGCCGTAGTCTATGCACTTAAGACCTGGCGACATTACCTCCTCGGTAATCGTTGCGAAATTTTCACTGATCACCAAAGCCTGAAGTACATTTTCACCCAACCGGATCTGAATCTCAGGCAAAGACGTTGGGTTGAATTGATCACAGACTTCGATTTAGGGATAACCTACACCCCAGGGAAAGCCAACGTCATGGCTGATGCGCTAAGTCGTAAATCTTATTGTAACAACCTGATGTTACAACAAAGTCAACCGCTTCTCCATGAGGAATTTCGGAAGCTTAACCTTCACATTGTACCTCAAGGTTTTCTCTCCACCTTGGTGGCAAAACCTACCCTTACGGATCAGATTATCAAGGCACAGAAGGTAGATCCGGGAATCTCCCGCATCAAGAGAAACATTCAGAAAGGAATTGCGAATTGCTTCTCCATTAATGATCAAGGGGTTGTATACTTCGGGAATCGACTAGTGGTTCCCAAAGTGCGAAACCTGAGGCATTTGATCCTTAAGGAAGCTCATGAATCTCCTCTCACCATTCATCCCGGTAGTACTAAGATGTATCAGGACCTACGCCAGAGGTTCTGGTGGACTAGGATGAAGAGAGAAATTGCTCAGTATATTGCAAATTGCGACGTCTGTCGTCGTGTAAAAGCAGAGCACCAACGGCCTGCTGGCACCCTTCAACCCTTAGCTATTCCTGAATGGAAATGGGATAAAATTGGTATGGATTTCATTACCGGTTTTCCCAGGACCAAGAGAGGGAATAATGCTATTTTCGTCGTGGTCGATCGTCTTTCCAAAGTAGCCCATTTCCTACCTGTTCGTGAGAGTATAACCGCTAGTCAGCTGGCAGACTTATACATCTCCCGAATAGTGTCCCTTCATGGTGTTCCTTTGGAAATTAACTCGGATCGAGGAAGTCTTTTCACCTCTCGATTTTGGGAAAGTTTCCAAAATGCTATGGGAACCCGTCTCTCCTTTAGCACCGCCTTCCACCCTCAGTCGAGTGGTCAAGTGGAACGCGTCAACCAAATTCTAGAAGACATGCTTCGAGCCTCTGTTATCTCGTTCGGAATGGACTGGGAGAAGTGCCTTCCATTTGCCGAATTCGCTTACAACAACAGCTATCAATCTAGCTTGGGTAAAGCCCCTTTTGAAGTTCTCTATGGACGACGGTGTCGAACACCCCTTAACTGGTCAGAGACCGGGGAAAGACAATTCTTTGGCCCGGATATGATTCAGGAAGCAGAAGAACAAGTTCGCATCGTTCGTGAAAAGTTGAAAACAGCCCAATCCCGTCAAAAGAGTCAATATGACCGAAAACATAAGGCTATGACTTTTGAGGTTGACGAGAAGGCTTATCTTCGGGTCACCCCTCTGAAGGGAACCCATCGTTTCGGTATCAAAGGCAAATTGGCTCCTCGTTACATTGGACCTTTTCGCATTCTCGCCAAACGAGGAGAAGTTGCCTACCAGTTGGAACTACCTCCGCATCTCTCCAGAGTCCACGATGTCTTCCACATTTCTCAACTCAGGCGTTGCTTCTCGGATCCTATCCGTGAAGTGGACCACGAAACGCTTGATCTCCAAGATAATCTTACATATCGAGAGTACCCCATTCGTATCCTCGATCAGGCCGAGCGTACCACTCGACGTCATAACATCAAGTTTCTCAAAGTACAATGGTCGCACCATTCTGAGGATGAAGCAACTTGGGAAAGGGAGGATCGTCTTCGACTTGAGTACCCCGCCTTCTTCCCGGAGGAACCCAAATCTCGGGGCGAGATTCTTTTGAGTGGGGGTGAGTTGTCACACCCTAGCTAGTCATGCATTAGAGTGTTGCATCATGTTTACTCTTTCATCAGAAACTTGAAATGGGGATCTGTGAAACCCTCAGAATCATTTTGAAAATGACCCAAATAAAAATTTCTCCAAAAGGGTCCAAGAAAATGCTCATGTTGCTCTCTGAAAATATTGGACAGAGATAAAAATCAAACCAATATTTTTAGTGGCTCATGGACATTTATTTTGGGCATTTGGAATTAATGCATAAATATTTGCATTGGAAATATATTTCTATATATATTAATATATGTCCAAATATTATGCCAATTATCAAGGAGCTCTGGAATAATATATCTAGCCCCTGCAAAAATTGGCATAAGTTAAATAAATGATTTAATATATTATTTAAATCAAAACAAATGTCAGAAATTAGAAAACAGAAAACAATAAAAGGGAGAAGCTTACCTGGGCTCCTCCCTGTGCAGCCCATCCAGCTGGCCGGCCCAGCCAGCAGGCGGCCCAGCCCGCCTCCCTGCTCTGTCGTCTTCATCCCGACAGAGGGAGGGGAGTGTGGCCGGCGCGCGCGCGCCACCGCGCCACGCCACCTCTCTCCCTGCCTGCCTGCCCTCCCCTCCTCGCCTCGATGCCCCTGGACGACGCCACGCCTCCCCCCTGCTCTCTCTCACTCGCCCTCGGCTCTTCCCTCCTCTCCCTCGCTCTCTCTCTCACACAGCAGAACCCCACCGTCGCCGACGTTCGCCATAGCAGCCGTCTCCGGCCACCCCTCGCTCCCCCGACTAGCTCAGAAGCTCCGCCACAACCCCCTCTTCCTCCCCACCGCTTCACGGGCCTCCGGAAGCCCTGCATCGCCGCCACGTCGCCGTTCCCCTCTTCGGGCTCCGACCATCATCGCCGTCGAATTCGCCGTCTCCAGCGCGTCTCCGAGCCCGCTTCGACGCCCACTGCAACCGCGGTGCGCCCCCGAGTCGTTTCCCCCTTCTCCCCTGGTCTCTTTCGACCTCTAGGCCTTAGCCCCACCTTGGCCGAGAGCTCCACGCCGCCGGCGATGTCGCCGTCGTGGCCACGGTCACCGTAGCGCCCAACCGAGCACACTATCGTGCTCCACGCCTCACTAGGAGCACGCAGCACGCACCAACGCCTCCCCAAACCCCCTGCAACACCGACTCCGACCGCACCTGTCAGGACCCCGACTCAATGCCACATCGATCTAGCATGTAACACCTCATATCACTTTGCGGCCTCACGCACGGTATTCCCACGGGTGTCGCCTTACCTTTGCCCGGGACCGTTTGCGCCTTTTGGCACACGTATATGACAGTGTCGCTAGCATCCATATGATAAGTAGCCCGGGCTGACATGGCTAGTCGTAAACCCAAAGCGGCACAGACTTACAGGGACAGGCATCCATGACCCAGCATCGAACGTGTCGGTCATCAGCGAGTGAATCCAGGCTGTAGCACTGGGCTAGCAGGACTCCGGTGAACCGGGCTGTAGCGGGCTAACAGGACTCCGGTATTCACCGCATGACATTTCCCCGAAGGGACAGACAGAGGAACGAAGAAGGACACATGCCGGCCAGCCTAAGTGTTCCGGAGCAGTAGCAAGCTACCATGGCTTGGTGGAAACACTAGGAGACATTTCTCCGTAAGAGAGGCTACTAAAGATAAACAACTAGATGGTCAGATCCCACACATACCAAGCATTTCAATAACATACACACAATATGCTCAATATGTGCAAATACAACATGGCATCACAACATGACTCTATGACTCAAGTAATCTATTCAATAGGCTCCGAGGAGCGAGATATTACAAACATGGGTCTCATGACCCAACATTAAGAGCATACAAATCAAGCACAAGCGGAAGCTATCATGTCTGAGTACAGACATCTATAAATGAAAAAGGCTGAGAAGCCTGACTATCTACCAGATCCTGCCGAGGGCACAAGATCGTAGCTGAGGTAACAAGCTAAACGTCGAAGTCCACGCGAAACTACTAGTGAGACCGAAGTCTCTCTGCAAAACATAAAATAGGCAAACGTGAGTACAAATGTACCCAGCAAGACTTACATCAGAACTAACTACATATGCATCATTATCAACAAAGGGGATGGTGGGGTTTAACTGCAGCAAGCCAGCTTGACTCGGTGGCTATCCTAAACTACGACTGCAAGCGACTCTTTTGAGGTGGCGCACACGAGTCCACATATTCACCATATCAATACACCACTATGGATCCGCTCCCGTCTCCCTACGAGAACGCCATCCATAGCACTCACGCTTATCTTGCGTATTTTAGAGTATCCACTTTCACTTGTCTATGAACTGATATAAGCAACCCACAGGTCCTTTTCCGCGGACACGGCTATTCGAATAGATCATATTAACCCTGCAGGGGTGTACTTCTTCACACACGCTCTCACCACTTACCGCCGTTTACACGACATGTACTCGACAACCTTCAAGCGGAAGCCCAACGTGGGTGTCGGCCACGGCCTGCCTAAACACTCAAGTCTCTAGTCCAGGTTTATCGCCTATTCGGGTTCCATCCATGAGGAGATCCGGCCGGAGTTTCGCTCACAGCCCCAAACAATGTGAACAGGGTTCCGTGACACCAAACGGGCGCCCGGTTTACCCGGCCACGTGCCTACCGCATCACAGCCCACCCCTACGGTCAGCGCTGTCCACGGCCTCCAGCATACTACAAACACCAGAAACTACTTGCAACTCCTGGACAGAGGACAAGGGTGATTAAGAAGCCGAGAGGGTCCATTGGTTTCGGGCCCAATGCGTGGTAGTAGCTGAATCATGGATCACAAACACAGAACTCAGTTCCTGAGGACGGCTGCAATGAGACAACCCACCATGTACTCCTACATGGCCTCTCACCGCTACCTTTACCAAATCGTGTTCACACGCTTAGCTCACACACCGTAGGACATGTTCACACACCTCTGATTCATCCCCGATGAATCAGACCCGACTCAACTCTAAGCAGTAGAAGGCATGACAAACAAGCATGAATGAGTAGGCACAACAGGGCTCAAACAACTCCTACTCATGCTAGTGGGTTTCATCTATTTACTGTGGAATGACAGGTCATGCAGAGGATAAAGGGGTTCAGCTACCGCAGCAAGTAACAGATGAATCGGTGTTGTCCTAATGCAGTAAAAGAGAGCAGGAGCGAGAGAGTAGGATTGTATCGGAATGAACAAGGGGGTTTTGCTTGCCTGGCACTTCTGAAGATAGCATTGAGTCTTCATCAGTGTCAACGATCACATCGTCGATACAACGTCTACCGAGGGGGAACAACATCGGCAAACACAGAAGAAACACAATCAATGCAATGCACAATATGATGCATGCTATGACATGGCAATATGAATGTGTTTTGGGCTAATGCACCTAAAACCAGATTAAATGAAGTTGGTTTGAATCCAAGATTCAAATTCAAACTCCATATGTGGATATTTAAATGCCATTAGTATGATTTGTGCTAAACAGCATCTATAAGTTGTTCTGACATCCATGAAAATGGTACAGATGGATTCCTTGAATTTTTCTGATAATTTTTCATATATAAATTATTTAATTTGGAGTTACGGTTGAATTTCTATGATTTATTGAAGTTTATACAATTTTCTGGATTTTCTGATTTATTTTTAAATCCAGAAAATACTTATTGCGTCAGCATTGCGTCACTATGACGTCAGCAGGTCAACAGACGCTGCTGGTGGTCAAACCTGACCAGTGGGGTCCACTGGTCAGTGACTGGGGCTGATTAGTGTCGCTGACATGTGGGCCCAGTCAACAGCCACGTCAGCTTAGTCAAAGCTGACGCGTGGGGCCACTAGGATTAGTTAAAAACTAAACAGAAACTAATCTAGGATTAATTAGCAGGTGGGGCCCTGCTGTCAGTGTCACAGGGTTAATTAGCAGGGTCAAATCCCGGGTCAGCGGGGTCAAACCCACCGGCGACATGACGCCGGCGAGGCCCGAGACGGCGGCGCGAGCCGGAAACGCGCTACAGGGCACGGGCGAGGCTGTGCTTGGGCTCGTTGGAGAGCCCTTGCTGGTGCGCATCGAATGGTGGTGGTGGCCGTGCCTGTGGTGGCCGGTACCGACGACGGCGAGCTCGTGATCGGCGGCCGGAGTTCGGCCAACGGCGGGTTAGGCGATGCAGGGCGCTAGGGGAGGCGTTGGTGCGTGCTACGTGCTCCTGGTGAGGTGTGGAGCACGATGGTGTGCCCGGCTTCGAGCCACAGTGGCTCTGGCCACGACGGCGACGAGGCACGGCGGCGGCGAGCTTCGGCCGTGGTGGAAGATGGAGCTAGGGGACGAAATGAGGTGCGTGGAGTGAGGGGAAGAGAAGAGGAGCTCACGGGGAGTCGGACGAGACGCTGAGTGGGCTCGGGGACGCCTCTGCAACGGCGAATTGACGACGGCGATCTCCGGGCACCGGAGATGAAGACGACGACGCTCCGGTCGACTGCGGCCTCCTCTGGTCGCGTGCGTCGCGTGTGTAGCTCCACGGGGTCAGGGCGGAGCTCAGGGATGCATAGAGGGAGCGAGGGGGTGGCTGGTGGCCGCGGCGAACGGCGTCGGTGGCGACGGGCTCCGCTCGGGCAGAGAGGGAGAGGGAGCAGAGGGGGATAGGGACGGAGGGAGAGACGCGGGAGAGTGAGGGAGGGTCGAGGGAGCCGCGTGGCGTCTCCAGGGAGTAGCGGAGGCAAGCAGGGAGGCAGGAGGTGGCCTGGGCGTGTGCCCGCGCGCTCCGGCCACGCGCCTGCGCCTACTGGCGCGAGGAGGAAGGCGACAAGGGGGGGGGAGAAGTGGTGGGCTGGGCCGCTGCTGGCTGCACAGTGTTGGGCCAGGTAAGTGGCGCCAGGTAAGTCCTTCTGCTCTCTTTCTTTTACTTTTTTTCTATTTTCTGTAGTTTGTTTTGATTTAGTTTAGCAACTAAATCATTTAAATAAATTCTGTAGATTTTTATGTGGCTTGCTAAAATATATACAAAGCCACTCACAAACTTCCAGAATTATTGGAGTCATATTTAATATATATTAAATATAAATCCAAAGCAAATAGTTATTGGATTAATTCAAATGGCCAAAATAATTATCTCTGTGACTCCAAAAATATTGGTTTAATTTTTACCTCTTACCAATATTTCCATGGAATAACAGGAACATTTTCTTGGACACATTTGAGAAGATTTAATTGTTGGTTATTTTTAGAGGTTTCCTGAGGCTTTTGAAAATTCCTCAATTCAAATTTCATTTGAATTTAAACATGATGCACACACCAGACAGCACCAGAAGCTAGGGATGTGACAACTCACCCCCACTAAACAAGAATCTCGTCTCGAGATTCAAGCGTAGGGTAAGGTGAAGGGGAAACGCAAACTAGTATAATCTTCACGATCCAGGGTGCACTTCAGTTGAACGTTGATTCATTCATCATTATGGTCTTGAAGTCTTGCTCTGAGAAATCCTGTCAACATGACATGGAGGGAAGAAGGAGACTCTAGAAGGGTCGATCTTCTCGAAGATCGAACAACTCAGGATTAACTCCCGGAATGTGACATAGCAACATCTCTCAAGCTGAGAGACGAAGCATACCTCTAGAGGGACGGAGTGGAGCAGGTGACGAGGTTCACGAGGTAGACAGCAATTCCAGACTTAAGAATGTGGTGATCGGTTGTCAACATAGCGAGGAGTTGAATTGCCATGACACCACGACGAAACATCCTGGAGAAGGGTGATTCGTAGATTATTATCTTAAGTGGCAAAAAGAATTACCTTTGATATAGAGATCACTGAGACTCTCTATATCAGCCGAAGGCAAATCACAGCAATCGATTGGCGGGGTCGGTAGAATGGCATACTCGGACTTGGATGATGTGGATTACCTTGTTGAAGACAACGTAATGGATGAATTTGCTTATGACCGGAGATGGAAGAGACCCGTGGTAGAATGGCACATTGGCGGTGCAAGCTGGGAACAAAATGCAAATGCTGGGAATGATTCTGGTAACTGGGGAAGAACCCAACAATAGGGAGTGAATTCACTGTTTGAAAAGATCATAGCATTGCCGAGGAAACTGAGAGCAAACCCAGTTAGTGCTGATGATAACACCTAGCGCTTGTGCGTGCTCTCAAGAACTTGAGCATTTCCATATTCATCAAGGTTTTACCAACATCCGTGTCAAGGATCCTGGCAACACAACATACCACCATGATGAACATCGATGGACGATGCAGATGCAAAGGAAGATAACACCTTCTCAGATTTCACCTTAGCGAGGCCAAGGAAATAAAAATCTGGATGATCGACCGAGAGACATTTAGCACTCCGCTTCTAATGTTCTCCTTGATGTGCTAGTGTAACCCATTCATAGATATGGTTTGATATCTAGAACATCAAGTAAAAAGGTTGGACTTCGGGATCTCAAAATCCATAGGGGCAACTAGGGAGTAAATCCTACGAAATCCCTATGGGGAGGTGGCCAACTTCCTCAATCAAGATATTATAATAATAGGTCTTCCGGTTGGGTGTGTTGGCCACGACATCCACTTTACCGGTTATCGAGGGACCAATATTATAGTTCTTGGAAAATGTTCCAACCATCATATCTGCCTGAGATTCAGATCTGGTTGGTGTTAGGATATTCCAGACTCATCGAGTCTAGGAAGAAAAATGAAAGTTTGCAACACAATTCGACGAGATGATGTTGCGAGATTCTCGGGGAATGAACTACGATAGCAAGCTCCAAAACATGAGCTGGTTCTGCTACAAACATGTGAACACGCTGTCCTAGACAAACATTATCACATGGTAGTCTTACAATAAAACACTACCGAGTTCTGGTTGGGAACCATAATCGAGGATATGGAAGTCTTGTGCATGACCTAGGATTAGCACATCAACTCCTTTTCCTTGAACAAATCAATCAGTGGCTTGGTGTGCTAGGGTATACATATGGAATGAAGGTTGCAAGTCTCCAGACCACAGAATACTTCGCACGTATGCATGACTGATTTGGGATGATTCCAAAGGAAACAACATTGACTTTCTCGAATCCACGGCGGCAACTTGCATCAAATGCACATGAACTGGAGGAAGTCAATCCTTACATCCGAACATATGCTTCATGAACTAGCATGAACAAATGCTTTCAAACGTTTCCAACACTAACTTAATGTTCAACAAAATCATGGAGGAGATAAGGATGTTGTCAATGGGCTCAACAACAATTCATCTAGGTTTCCTTTTAAAAGGAATTCCATAGTTAAGTGAACACGGTGATAGCATTGGTCAGGCCAAAGATGTAATGGTGTATGCTCGAGGGATCAACCACGAATAAGACAACATTACGAGCATCATTGGTACTGATTTGATTTGACGATAGCCCACACTCAAATCAAAGGATTGATAAGACAATAGGTCCAGCAACTGATCACAGGGACCAATCGATGAAGATATCATCTTTCTTCAACACACACTACACAAGATTATCCCTTTGGAACGAACTAAGTCGGCAAGCTTTTATCCTCCAACTCTCCAAGTTGTTGTCTAGCTTAACCAACTAGCTCAGGGTATCCAACACGGATTCTTGGAGAAGGGGTGGTTTACAGGAATAAACCAACTTGATCACGAACTCAACATAGCGGTCAGGTGACAACCTGGTAATACTTCTGAGAAGATATTCAGAAAATCACAAACCACCGGTATGTTACTAAGCTCGAGAACAATCTCGCTTTTGAGGGCAAGACGATATGATCAAATGAGTGAGGACTTGACAAGATCCTAACTCATCAATCGCAGGGTGCACCGAAATAAGGACTAGGTAGCACGATCAGTCTTAGAAAGATGATTCAAAAACCAACACGCTAAGAATGAGGTTATCGTCCATTTAACTACCAAGCAACGAGGTTGCTGGGAGTATTGATTTCACACATCACAATTCATTTGTCGGTATTCTGGTTGCAATAACACAGGAACCAAGGAATGAATAATGATGGCAAAAGTATCACTGTACCAAGAGTTCATAGGATGGTGTGCAATTCCTATAACAATCCCGATATAAAAGATGGTAATACTCCAAGGTAGAACAGAGCAAAAGCTGGATTGGCATTTGATCTGCGGAATACAACTACTTTGACCCAATCCTAGATATGGATGAGGTACTGGAGTTTGTTTCTCCTAGTCATTCCGCGATAGAATGACTTGATGGACCACAAAAGTAATAGGCATCGATAAACGAACACACGCATACTCTTGACTATCAATTGATAGACGAAGGTCAGAATGCAACTAAAGAGAACAACTCAAAGGAACATATAATTTTCTGAGTTGTGGATGCATAGATTAGTATGTCGAACCAAGTTCAACATATTTCTTCCGGATAACCCATGCGGAAAGGTAGAACTGGCAGAGCCACAATATATAATGGAGAACTCATCAAAAATAATCCTATTGTGATATTTCAGTTCAACGAGGAACTTCTGCCATAAGTAGTTCATGGTATTTGGAAGAAGAAGATACCACGGACTTCAAGGACTATCGCAAAGGTTACTAATATCCTAAAGGCACTAGCAATTACTATCAACATGAAGTAGGTAGAGTGAATCTCGGATTCAGAACCCAGGAGTAGAATACCTACTACTAAGTAGCATCACGGAATGCTTTCGAGGATAAAGGCCAGAATCATCACACTGGGACACCAATCATGGCTAAATTACTAGGTGATCCCCTAAGACACCTAGGGTCATAATAATATCTCCAACATATATGCCAAGGTAACGGAGTACCTCAACTCGCTGATTAGTGTGGTTAATCTGGCCCATGGGAACATTGAAACGGGAAGAAAGGATTTGCAAATGCATTAGACTACTTAGAAACCTGGGATGACTCGGACAGCATAACGGCTGTAAATGCTCAGAAAAGATTTGAGACATTCACAAAAATGGTGGCATAACCACTCAGAAGCACAATATCAAGGTTTCGAGATCAACAATTAACATACGGAAGTAGTAGGAACTGAACTGAGACTTAAATCCAACAATCTTATAAGTCCACTGATTAGTAACACGTGATCCTGATAGAAAGAAGAGATAGCCTAGTTTCTTAACCCCGTAGGAAAGATAAGATGACTCAGATCAGAAGGGCATGAGGTATAAGGAGTAAAAAGAGCCTTACGTTCCATCCCACAATCAATTCCCTTATATAACTAAAGAATTTCTAGACTCAACTTCGACCAGTTTGGCTTGGTAATCCTACAGGCAGTCAAGCTCTGATACCAACGCTGTCAGGACCCCGACTCAATGCCACATCGATCTAGCATGTAACACCTCATATCACTTTGCGGCCTCACGCACGGTATTCCCACGAGTGTCGCCTTACCTTTGCCCGGGACCGTTTGCGCCTTTTGGCACACGTATATGACAGTGTCGCTAGCATCCATATGATAAGGAGCCCGGGCTGACATGGCTAGTCGTAAACCCAAAGCGGCACAGACTTACAGGGACAGGCATCCATGACCCAGCATCGAACGTGTCGGTCATCAGCGAGTGAATCCAGGCTGTAGCACTGGGCTAGCAGGACTCCGGTGAACCGGGCTGTAGCGGGCTAACAGGACTCCGGTATTCACCGCGTGACATTTCCCCGAAGGGACAGACACAGGAACGAAGAAGGACACATGCCGGCCAGCCTAAGTGTTCCGGAGCAGTAGCAAGCTACCATGGCTCGGTGGAAACACTAGGAGACATTTCTCCGTAAGAGAGGCTACTAAAGATAAACAACTAGATGGTCAGATCCCACACATACCAAGCATTTCAATAACATACACACAATATGCTCGATATGTGCAAATACAACATGGCATCACAACATGACTCTATGACTCAAGTAATCTATTGAATAGGCTCCGAGGAGCGAGATATTACAAACATGGGTCTCATGACCCAACATTCAGAGCATACAAATCAAGCACAAGCGGAAGCTATCATGTCTCAGTACAGACATCTATAAATGAAAAAGGCTGAGAAGCCTGACTATCTACCAGATCCTGCCGAGGGCACAAGATCGTAGCTGAGGTAACAAGCTAAACGTCGAAGTCCACGCGAAACTACTAGTGAGACCGAAGTCTCTCTGCAAAACATAAAATAGGCAAACGTGAGTACAAATGTACCCAGCAAGACTTACATCAGAACTAACTACATATGCATCATTATCAACAAAGGGGATGGTGGGGTTTAACTGCAGCAAGCCAGCTTGACTCGGTGGCTATCCTAAACTACGACTGCAAGCGACTCTTTTGAGGTGGCGCACACGATCCACATATTCACCATATCAATACACCACTATGGATCCGCTCCCGTCTCCCTACGAGAACGCCATCCATAGCACTCACGCTTATCTTGCGTATTTTAGAGTATTCACTTTCACTTGTCTATGAACTGATATAAGCAACCCAGAAGTCCTTTTCCGCGGACACGGCTATTCGAATAGATCATATTAACCCTGCAGGGGTGTACTTCTTCACACACGCTCTCACCACTTACCGCCGTTTACACGACATGTACTGGGCAACCTTCAAGCGGAAGCCCAACGTGGGTGTCGGCCACGGCCTGCCTAAACACTCAAGTCTCTAGTCCAGGTTTATCGCCTATTCGGGTTCCATCCATGAGGAGATCCGGCCGGAGTTTCGCTCACAGCCCCAAACGATGTGAACAGGGTTCCGTGACACCAAACGGGCGCCCGGTTTACCCGGCCACGTGCCTACCGCATCACAGCCCACCCCTACGGTCAGCGCTGTCCACGGCCTCCAGCATACTACAAACACCAGAAACTACTTGCAACTCCTGGACAGAGGACAAGGGTGATTAAGAAGCCGAGAGGGTCCATTGGTTTCGGGCCCAATGCGTGGTAGTAGCTGAATCATGGATCACAAACACAGAACTCAGTTCCTGAGGACGGCTGCAATGAGACAACCCACCATGTACTCCTACATGGCCTCTCACCGCTACCTTTACCAAATCGTGTTCACACGCTTAGCTCACACACTGTAGGACATGTTCACACACCTCTGATTCATCCCCGATGAATCAGACCCGACTCAACTCTAAGCAGTAGCAGGCATGACAAACAAGCATGAATGAGTAGGCACAACAGGGCTCAAACAACTCCTACTCATGCTAGTGGGTTTCATCTATTTACTGTGGAATGACAGGTCATGTAGAGGATAAAGGGGTTCAGCTACCGCAGCAAGTAACAGATGAATCGGTGTTGTCCTAATGCAGTAAAAGAGAGCAGGAGCGAGAGAGTAGGATTGTATCGGAATGAACAAGGGGGTTTTGCTTGCCTGGCACTTCTGAAGATAGCATTGAGTCTTCATCAGTGTCAACGATCACATCGTCGATACAACATCTACCGAGGGGGAACAACATCGGCAAACACAGAAGAAACACAATCAATGCAATGCACAATATGATGCATGCTATGACATGGCAATATGAATGTGTTTTGGGCTAATGCACCTAAAACCAGATTAAATGAAGTTGGTTTGAATCCAAGATTCAAATTCAAACTCCATATGTGGATATTTAAATGCCATTAGTATGATTTGTGCTAAACAGCATCTATAAGTTGTTCTGACATGCATGAAAATGGTACAGATGGATTCCTTGAATTTTTCTGATAATTTTTCATATATAAATTATTTAATTTGGAGTTACGGTTGAATTTCTATGATTTATTGAAGTTTATACAATTTTCTGGATTTTCTGATTTATTTTTAAATCCAGAAAATACTTATTGCGTCAGCATTGCGTCACTATGACGTCAGCAGGTCAACAGACGCTGCTGGTGGTCAAACCTGACCAGTGGGGTCCACTGGTCAGTGACTGGGGCTGATTAGTGTCGCTGACATGTGGGCCCAGTCAACAGCCACGTCAGCTTAGTCAAAGCTGACGCGTGGGGCCACTAGGATTAGTTAAAAACTAAACAGAAACTAATCTAGGATTAATTAGCAGGTGGGGCCCTGCTGTCAGTGTCACAGGGTTAATTAGCAGGGTCAAATCCCGGGTCAGTGGGGTCAAACCCACCGGCGACATGACGCCGGCGAGGCCCGAGACGGCGGCGCGAGCCGGAAACGCGCTACAGGGCACGGGCGAGGCTGTGCTTGGGCTCGTTGGAGAGCCCTTGCTGGTGCGCATCAAATGGTGGTGGTGGCCGTGCCTGTGGTGGCCGGTACCGACGACGGCGAGCTCGTGAGCGGCGGCCGGAGTTCGGCCAACGGCGGGTTAGGCGATGCAGGGCGCTAGGGGAGGCGTTGGTGCGTGCTACGTGCTCCTGGTGAGGTGTGGAGCACGATGGTGTGCCCGGCTTCGAGCCACAGTGGCTCTGGCCACGACGGCGACGAGGCACGGCGGCGGCGAGCTTCGGCCGTGGTGGAAGATGGAGCTAGGGGACGAAATCAGGTGCGGGGAGTGAGGGGAAGAGAAGAGGAGCTCACGGGGAGTCGGACGAGACGCTGAGTGGGCTCGGGGACGCCTCTGCAACGGCGAATTGACGACGGCGATCTCCGGGCACCGGAGATGAAGACGACGACTCTCCGGTCGACTGCGGCCTCCTCTGGTCACGTGCGTCGCGTGTGTAGCTCCACGGGGTCAGGGCGGAGCTCAGGGATGCATAGAGGGAGCGAGGGGGTGGCTGGTGGCCGCGGCGAACGGCGTCGGTGGCGACGGGCTCCACTCGGGCAGAGAGGGAGAGGGAGCAGAGGGGGATAGGGACGGAGGGAGAGACGCGGGAGAGTGAGGGAGGGTCGAGGGAGCCGCGTGGCGTCTCCAGGGAGTAGCGGAGGCAAGCAGGGAGGCAGGAGGTGGCCTGGGCGTGTGCCCGCGCGCTCCGGCCACGCGCCTGCGCCTACTGGCGCGAGGAGGAAGGCGACAAGGGGGGGGGGAGAAGTGGTGGGCTGGGCCGCTGCTGGCTGCACAGTGTTGGGCCAGGTAAGTGGCGCCAGGTAAGTCCTTCTGCTCTCTTTCTTTTACTTTTTTTCTATTTTCTGTAGTTTTTTTTGATTTAGTTTAGCAACTAAATCATTTAAATAAATTCTGTAGATTTTTATGTGGCTTGCTAAAATATATACAAAGCCACTCACAAACTTCCAGAATTATTGGAGTCATATTTAATATATATTAAATATAAATCCAAAGCAAATAGTTATTGGATTAATTCAAATGGCCAAAATAATTACCTCTGTGACTCCAAAAATATTGGTTTAATTTTTACCTCTTACCAATATTTCCATGGAATAACAGGAACATTTTCTTGGACACATTTGAGAAGATTTAATTGTTGGTTATTTTTAGAGGTTTCCTGAGGCTTTTGAAAATTCCTCAATTCAAATTTCATTTGAATTTAAACATGATGCACACACCAGACAGCACCAGCAGCTAGGGATGTGACACCACCCGAACTCCGGCCGCCGCTCACGAGCTCGCCGTCGACGGTACCGACCACCCCAGGCTCGGCCACCACCACCGTTCGACGCGCGGGAGCAAGAGCTCTCCAACGAGCCCAAGAACGGCCTCGCCCGTGCCCTGTAGCGCGATCCCGCATCGCGCCGCCGTCTCGGGCCTCGCCGGCGTCACGTCGCCGGTGGGTTTGACCCACTTTGACCACGGCAGGACCCCCCTGAGTCCCTGACAGGTGGGCCCAGCCCTGTAGCTAATTAGGATTAGCGCTAACCACTGTTAGTTAACCCCCTGACACTGACCAGTGGGCCCCAGCGCCACTAATCCCTAATTAGGATTAATTTAACCCTGTTAAACCCCCCTGTCACTGACGTGTGGCCCCCACACGTCAGGTTTGACCCCAGACAGCCGCAGTTGACCACTGACATCATGCTGACGTCATGCTGGCGCAATAATTATAATTTCTAGATTTAATTTAAATCAGGAAATTCCAGAATATTATTTAAACTTCAAAAATTCATAACTTTTATTCTGTAACTCCAAATTGGACAAATTATATATGAAAAATGATCAGAAAAATCCAATCTATCCATCTGTACTATTTTCATGCATGATCAAACAAGTTAAATTGATGTTTCAAGCAGAACAAGGAAAAGCACTTTAAAAGGCCATATTTGAATTTGAAATTTGAATCCTTGATTCAAATTTGTTCAAACCCTTCTGGTTTTAGTTGCATTAGCCCAACACACTCATATTGCCATGTTTCATGCATGCATCATATTGTTGCACATTGTTTGGTGATGTTGTGTATCGATGTCCTTTGCGACAGGTTCTGCCTCCGAGGAGTACCGTGATTACCCTAACGAAGAACCATATCCGTGCATCGAACCATCAGGCAAGCAACCAGCCATTGATCATATCGATACAATCCCATGTTCTTGCTCCTACTCTCTTTTACTGCATTAAGACAACGCGTTTCAAACTGCTGTGTGCTACGGTAGTTGAACCCATTTCCTCTGCATGACCTGTCATTGCCACAGTAACTAGATGAAACCCACTAGCATGTGTAGGAGTTGATTGAGCCATATGTATGTGTTGTTCCTACCTTGCTATGCCTGCTATGCTTAGAGTCGTGTCAGGTCTGGTTCATCTGGGTGATGGGCTAGAGTGAAATGTTATGTCGGTAATGAGAGTGGTGTGGTGAACACGATTTGGTAAAGGTATCGATGAGAGGCCATGTAGGAGTACATGGTGGGTTGTTTCATTGAAGCCGACCTTAAGCACTGAGATCTGTATGTGTGATTTAAGAATCAGCTACTACCATGCATTGGGCCCGAAACCAATGGACCCTCTCGGCTTCTTATTCACCCTAGTTCTCCGTCCAGGAGTTGCAAGTAGTTTCTGGTGTTTGTAGCCTACTGGAGGCTTAGGTGATTAGGTAGGTCGTGGCCGACACCCACGTTGGGCTTCCGCTTGAAGGTTGCCGAGTACATGTCGTGTAAGCGACGATAAGTGGTGAGAGCGTGTATGAAGAAGTACACCCCTGCAGGGTTAACATGATCTATTCGAATAGCCGCGTCCGCGGTAAAGGACTACTTGGTTGCCTATACAGTTCATAGACAAGTAAATGGAAACTGTTAAAAGCCTCAAGATAAGTGTGAGTGCCGAGGATGGCTCTTCCGTAGGAAGACGGAGGTGGATCCTCGGTAGTGTATTGAAGTGGTGAGTAGTGGACTCGTGTGCGCAAAACCATTTCAAGTTGGAGTATCGTAGGATAGTCTAGCCAAGAGTCAAAGCTGGCTTGCTGCAATAACTCCACCAACCCCTCTTGATACTATGCATGTATGTAGGATCTGATGTAAGTCTTGCTGAGTACCTTTGTACTCATGTTGCTATAATCTACATTTTTACAGAAGACGCTGCAACCCCTTCTGATGGGTTCTATGTAGACGTTGACATCAACGAGTAGGCTAAAGACCCAGGTGGTGACCCTGAGCTTGTGATGGACCACGTAGTATAGCTAGGCTTTCCAAGCCTCTTTTATTTTACTAGTTGTCTGTACTCAGACAAGTTACTTCCGCTGCTAGCTTGTATGACTGTATGACTTGTATGTTGGGTCGTGAGACCCGTACCTTTGTGTATGTTATGTATGGCTCCCTGAGCCTTAAATAAAGTACTTGTGTCATAGAGTCATGTTGTGATGCTTCGTTGTATTTGCACATATCGAGCATATTGTGTGTATGATTGAAATGCTTGGTATGTGTGGGATCTGACTATCTAGTTGTTTATCTTTAGTAGCCTCTCTTACCGGGAAATGTCTCCTAGTGTTACCGCTGAGCCATGGTAGCTTGCTACTGCTCTGGAACACTTAGGCTGGCCGGCATGTGTCCTTCTTCGTTCCTGTGTCTGTCCCTTCGGGGAAATGTCACGCTTTGAGTACCGGAGTCCTGTTAGCCCGCTACAGCCCGGTTTACCGGAGTCCTGCTAGCCCAGTGCTACAGCCCGGACCCACTTGCTGATGACCGACACGTTTGAAGCTGGGTCATGGATGCCTGTCCCTGTAAGTCTGTGCCACTTTGGGTTTACGACTAGTCATGTCAGCCCGGGCTCTTTATCATATGGATGCTAGCGACACTTTCATATACGCGAGCCAAAAGGCGCAAACGGTCCCGGGAAAAGGTAAGACGACACCCGTGGGGATACCGTGCGTGAGGCCGCAAAGTGATATGAGGTGTTACCAGCTAGATCGATGTGACATCGAGTCGGGGTCCTGACAGCGTTGGTAGCTTTAGTTGCATTAGCCCAACACACTCATATTGCCATGTTTCATGCATGCATCATATTGTTGCACATTGTTTGGTGATGCCTGTGTATCGTTATCCTTTACGACAGGATCTGTCCCCGAGGAGTACCGTGACTACCCTAACGAAGAACCGTATCCGTGCATCGAACCATCAGGCAAGCAACCAACCATTTGATCATATCGATACAATCCCATGTTCTCGCTCCTGCTCTCTTTTACTGCATTAAGACAACACGATTCAAACTGCTGTGTGCTACGGTAGTTGAACCCATTTCCTCTGCATGACCTGTCATTGCCACAGTAACTAGATGAAACCCACTAGCATGTGTAGGAGTTGATTGAGCCATATGTATGTGTTGTTCCTACCTTGCTATGCCTGCTATGCTTAGAGTCGTGTCAGGTCTGGTTCATCTGGGTGATGGGCTAGAGTGAAATGATTATGTCGGTAATGAGAGTGGTGTGGTGAACACGATTTGGTAAAGGTATCGATGAGAGGCCATGTAGGAGTACATGGTGGGTTGTTTCATTGAAGCCGACCTTAAGCACTGAGAGCTGTATGTGTGATTTAAGAATCAGCTACTACCATGCATTGGGCCCGAAACCAATGGACCCTCTCGGCTTCTTATTCACCCTAGTTCTCCGTCCAGGAGTTGCAAGTAGTTTCTGGTGTTTGTAGCCTACTGGAGGCCGTGGACAGCGCTGACCGTAGGGGTGGGCTGTGATGCGGTAGGTACGTGGCCGGGTGTACCGAATACCCGTTAGGTATCTCGGGAACCCTGTTCACATCGTTCGGGGCCGTATGGGAAACCTCGGCCGGACTCCCTGCGGATGGAACCTGAATAGGCGATAAACCTGGACTGGAGGCTTAGGTGATTAGGTAGGTCGTGGCCGACACCCACGTTGGGCTTCCGCTTGAAGGTTGCCGAGTACATGTCGTGTAAACAACGATAAGTGGTGAGAGCGTGTATGAAGAAGTACACCCCTGCAGGGTTAACATGATCTATTCGAATAGCCGCGTCCGCGGTAAAGGACTACTTGGTTGCCTATACAGTTCATAGACAAGTAAATGGAACTACTAAAAGCCTCAAGATAAGAGTGAGTGCCGAGGATGGCTCTTCCGTAGGAAGACGGAGGTGGATCCTCGGTGGTGTATTGAAGTGGTGAGTAGTGGACTCGTGTGCGCAAAACCATTTCAAGTTGGAGTATCGTAGGATAGCCTAGCCAAGAGTCAAAGCTGGCTTGCTGCAATAACTCCACCAACCCTTCTTGATAACATGCATGTATGTAGGATCTGATGTAAGACTTGCTGAGTACCCTTGTACTCATGTTGCTATAATCTACATTTTTACAGAAGACGCTGCAACCCCTTCTGATGGGTTCTATGTAGACGTTGACATCAACGAGTAGGCTAAAGACCCAGGTGGTGACCCTGAGCTTGTGAAGGACCACGTAGTATAGCTAGGCTTTCCAAGCCTCCTTTATTTTACTAGTTGTCTGTACTCAGACAAGTTACTTCCGCTGCTGGTTTGTATGACTGTATGACTTGTATGTTGGGTCGTGAGACCCATACCTTTGTGTATGTTATGTATGGCTCCCTGAGCCTTAAATAAAGTACTTGTGTCGTAGAGTCATGTTGTGATGCTTCGTTGTATTTGCACATATCGAGCATATTGTGTGTATGATTGAAATGCTTGGTATGTGTGGGATCTGACTATCTAGTTGTTTATCTTTAGTAGCCTCTCTTACCGGGAAATGTCTCCTAGTGTTACCGCTGAGCCATGGTAGCTTGCTACTGCTCTGGAACACTTAGGCTGGCCGGCATGTGTCCTTCTTCGTTCCTGTGTCTGTCCCTTCGGGGAAATGTCACGCTTTGAGTACCGGAGTCCTGTTAGCCCGCTACAGCGCGGTTTACCGGAGTCCTGCTAGCCCAGTGCTACAGCCCGGACCCACTTGCTGATGACCGACACGTTCGAAGCTGGGTCATGGATGCCTGTCCCTGTAAGTCTGTGCCACTTTGGGTTTACGACTAGTCATGTCAGCCCGGGCTCTTTATCATATGGATGCTAGCGACACTATCATATACGTGAGCCAAAAGGCGCAAACGGTCCCGGGCAAAGGTAAGGCGACACCCGTGGGGATACCGTGCGTGAGGCCGCAAAGTGATATGAGGTGTTATCGGCTAGATCGATGTGACATCGAGTCGGGGTCCTGACATTCTTCTTCTCTCATATATGGTGGACACACTCCCTCACTGATTTTTCAACCCTCGGTGATGGTCGTTACTCCTCCTTCCCCTAGTCCATAACAAAGGTCTAACACAAGGAGAAGAAGGAGAAATGACCCCCACGACAACATTCGGCATTCTTCTCTCATATATGGTGCAGACTTTCTCCCTCACTCATTTTTTGATTGTCATGTATGGACCTCGATAGACTTAAAGTCAACCCGAAATGTCGTTTAATTATCTTTCTAGAAAATCCAGGCCACTCGATATTTCCTACATATTCTAGCACAAGTCATGCCAAAATTCACGAAAAAAATCCGGCATGACCTTTGCTAAAAAAGAACATATCGAGCGCCTAAAATTTGTCGGAACAGAAATTACTCAACACTCCGGCAAAACATAGGCCGCTCGGAGGTGTTACCTGCAAAAGTGGCCACTTGGGCAAGCACCTATCCTATTTGCATTCAAACTTGATGGTCATTGTATTCAAACTTGATGGTCATTGCATTTCAGTGGTTGAAAATATGAACAAAAACATTTCATAATATCTTATAGGACTCATATTGACATGGAGATTTGGCTAGTCTCACCTCGAGGTCGGAGGGGGTCTGTGACTGGGACAATGGCGGCGACGACATGGAGATTTGGCTGCAAAAACAAAATAGTATTCAAAATAGTGCTGTTCAATTTGAGCATTCACAATAGGAGTAGTTCTCCAATTTGAGCATTCAATAAGCAAAACTAAATCATAAAATATATTAGTATACAGATTAGCATGCATTTGATAAGAAAAACTAAATCATCTCTTGCGTCCGTACATCGTCGAATATTATCAATAATACATCTCGAATAGTATCATACATACAACCTGACTAATACAGCTAAAACCCTAGCAAACGACGGGTATCGGCCCGGGCGGTGGACACCCAAAGAGAAGGAACTATCACAGGATCATAGCTCCAGTGAGATCCCTGAAGAACCTACCAGGTAGTGGAGAACCTGCCCTCCAACGCAACCATGTAGCGATGGACGTGCTCGTCGTCTTCGCTGACACGGTGACGTACCACCTCCACGGGGTCCTCAAGCCTCTGCACCATCACCGGCCCATGCGACCACCACCAAAAAAGGTTCGGGTCAATGATGGGGTGACTCCTCACCAAGTTGCACCTCCTGGAAGGTAGCGCATCCCAGTACCAGCCAGGTGGAGCCCAGTCCCGGACATGGCCCCTCGGATCAAGCAGGCCTCCTCCACCGAGTCGACGACGAGGATGCGGGATAGGCATCGTTGACGTCGATGCAGGAATAATTGCTTTAACTAAAAATGTAAACTAGTTCTATTAGTTTTGGTACTAAAAATAAATAGTTGTATTAATTCAACTAGTTCAACTAAGCACTTACTATAAATAAAAATAAACTAGTTCTTACTAAAAACAAACTAGTTCAACTAGTTCTATTAATTTTCTTACTAAAAAAACTAGTTCTATTAATTCAATTAGTTCTTACTAAAAATAAACTAGTTCAACTAGTTTTATTAATTTTCTTACTAAAAAACTAGTTCTATTAATTCAACTAGTTCCTACTAAAAATAAACTAGTTCAACTAGTTCTATTAATTTTCCCACTCATGAACCCTAGGAATTTTTCCTAAAAACTAATTAAGCATCTACAACTACTACCCTAATTAACATCTAATTTACAATTAGGCATCTACAACTACTACCCTAATTAGCATCTAATTTGATGAACCCTAACTAATTAGATAAACTCTAAAATTAGATGAACCCTAGGAACTCTAGCTAGGCAGAGGTAGGGGAGGAGGAGGAGGAGGTGTAGGCGTGCTCACCTCGGAGGGGCATACAACGTCGAGGTCGGGGTCGGGGCTCGGGCGCGCGACGGAGGGCGGCGATGTAGGGAGGGCGTCGAGGTCGGGGTCGGCGGCGGCGTTGAGGTCGGGGTCGGGGGCAGCGTTGAGGGCGTGCGGAAGGCGACGGGAGAGCGTGCGGTGGCCGATGGCGATGTAGGGCGACGACGGCGGCGATAGTAGATGAGTTGGATTTGGTGGAAGTGGCCATGGTGAAGAAGAACCACACGGTTAAGTCAGAAATAGCAGTAGCCCGCTATATGGAAAGCGCTACTGCTACGTTAGCTATAGCTAACTTAGCTATAGTGCTGGACGACAACACGCGCTACTGCTAAGTTATCTACCGCGCCTGTCCTGAAACCACGCTGCTGCTATGCCTTTCTCCTTTATTTTTATTTTTTATTTATTTTCCTTCACATTTTCTTTTTTCTCTTCCCCTTTTTATATTTCTTTCATTTTCGTTTACTTTTCTATATGTTTTTCACTTTATTTTCTTTTCATTAGCAGTAGCATTTTCTGCGAAAAACACGCTGCTATAACATTCTTAGCAGCAACGCGCTTTAGTTAGGATCGCTACTACTATTGGTAGCCTGGCGAGAACAGTAGGGGAATTGTAGTTGTAGTGCTTCTTCCGTGAGACGCGCTACTGCTACAAACTTAGCTGCAGCGCGTTTGTTTTCAGCGCGCTAGTGGTAAATTGTAGTAGCGCCTCTTTTTGACCCGTGCTACTGGTAAGTTTCTGTGTATAAGGTTTTCCCTAGTAGTGGTGACAAAGTCTCATCGTTGTCAACTCCTTGAACTTGTCGAAAACCTTTTGCGACAAGTCGAGCTTTGTGGACAGTAACATTACCATCAGCGCCCGTCTTCTTCTTGAAGATCAATTTATTCTCTATGGCTTGCTGATCATCGAGCAAGTGTACCAAAGTCCACACTTTGTTCTCATAGTAGTAAAAATGCCCATGCGTTGCAATGCGTTATTTCAGCTGTCAATATTTATTGTGCAAAATATATACCTTGAGGATCCTTATGCACATCAAGCAATGTTGTCCCTTTCTTTTACAGTTAATCGTTGGTCACTAATGGATTAATCGAGAAGTAAAATACATTAAGTTGTGAGCATAACTTGCTTCTCCTTCTATTTAATTCATATATGCACCATTTATTTGGAGGACATGGCTTTGCTTGGAGCAGAGAGCTAAACTCAAGATAAAAACTGAATAAGAGACATAGCATCATACAACTTCCTAAAAAAAAATCAGCCTTTCTAGAAAAATAGCAACCGCTTGCCGTGCAAGTACCCACAGTTCCAACTCATCTAGGGCGGACGAAGGATACATAGCACCAGAGCCTACTCGTGAGGTGGCGCAGCAGCAGGGATCTCGACTGTGGCGATGTTTATTGTTTTGTTTTCTGAGCAACCACGACAGTGTGTGAGCGCTGACTGCGGAGGCACATTCCTTTATGTACCTGGACTGGGTTGGAGCATGGAGAAGGGAGATACGAAAACCACAATAAATTGCAACAAACTGAAAGTCTACAAGTACGTACATTACCCTCCTAGATAAATCTAGTAATGTTTAGTGTGTTGTTATGAATAAATATAAATTATTTCTTGAAGAACCTACTGCAAGCCTTTTTTAAAGAGAACTTACATAAATCACGGATTTAACCAGGTGGATACCGAAAAAGGCTTTCGCCCTGCTTTATATATAAAGCATCAAACCACAAGCATCCTGTATAAATACACGCCACTTCACCGCAACACACGCACAAACCCAGGACAAGATACAAGTATTGCTAACGCATAGCAATAAAGTAAAACAATTACACGGCACTTGCATTTCATAGAATAATTAAGAGACAACCCTAAGGCTCCTACCAGTTGTTGATATTACAAAATATGATCATCTCATACATCAACGTATATCACGTCATGTCTTGACCATATCACATCACAACATGCCCTGCAAAAACAAATTAGACGTCCTCTATTTTGTTGTTGCAAGTTTTACGTGGCTGCTACGGGCTTCTAGTAAGAACCGTTCTTACCTACGCATAAACCACAACCGTGATTGTCAAGTTTGTTGTTTTAACCTTCTTCAAGGACCGGATATAGTCAAATTTGATTCAACTAACAATACAAAAAAATACACTTCTGTGGTGATACGTGTTTGTCACAGTAGGTCGTGTTTTTTGTCATGCATGTACATTCATGATGATTTTATGATAGAATCAAGATAGTCATACCTGTGCTGTTGTAGAAGTGTTCCATGACATTACCAAAATTATCATCACGGAAATGTCCACTTCCATGACAATAAATCGCGCGTCACAGAAGTGCTTTCGTCAAGGGTGACCGACACGTGGCATCCACCATAATGGAACGCCATTAAGCTATCAGGTCCGGTTTTGGATCCGATAACCCGTTAACAACCCGGGCCAATGGGGATTTTCCACGTGTAAAATCATCATTGGCCGCAGGAAACACGTGTTGCCTCACCGTTGGGACAGATGTCATCCATTCATTGGACAGGAGGTGCCTATGATAGGTCGACACGTTGCACGGCCCAACAGTGGCCCATTCCGGTGAAAAAGGCTGGCCCAGTAAAAATTAGCAGGCCGGCCCATATAAGGCCTACTTGTGTCACGTCCATTTAAGCCCACGACCCATACGAGATGTGCCAATTCGGCCTGTCAACGGCCCGTTAAAGATTTGACACCATTGCAGCGCATCGTCAGTTCGAGCCCGTTAACAACCCGTTATATATTTGGGCTCAATATCGGCCCGATGAGATTTCGGCCTGTTAACGACCCATTTAATGGATGTGCCAATTTTCAGGATGTACATCTTTCGTCCTTTTAGCAACCCATTTAAATGTTGGGCTAATTTCCGGCCCGGTGTGTCTTTCAGCCTGTTGACGACCCATAAATCTGATGGGCCATTTGTAGTCGGACCTGAGTTTCGGCCTTTTAGCGGCCCATTTAAGTGTTGGGCCAATTTCTGGCCTGGTGTCACTTTCAGCCTGTTGACGGCCCATAAATCAGTTGGGCCATTTGTAGTCGGACCTGAGTTTTGGCCTTTTAGCGATCCATTTAAGTGTTGGGCCAATTCCCGGCCCTGTGTGCCTTTCGGCCTTTTAACGGACCATAAATGAGTTGGGCCATTTGTAGTCGGGCCTTAGTTTTGGCCTTTTAATGGCCCATGCCCGTCATGGTCCAATACCAGCCCGGTTTCTCTTTCGGCCTGCTAAAGGCCCACAACACAGTTGAACCATTTACAATACGACCTGACTTTCGGCCTCTTAGCGGCCCATGCTCTTCATGGTCCAGTACAAGCCCGCTGTCTCTTTCGGCCTGCTAAAGGCCTACAGTATAGTTGGACCATATGTAGCCCAAACTTAGTAACGGCCTGTTAACGACCCGGGAGGTAAGAGGGCCGACCATTAACTTTTGGCCTAGTTGAAAGGATTGAGATGGACCTATGGGGGGGGGGTGAATCGGTACAATTACAAATTTTAATTGTTACTTGGCAATTTTAGGCAATAATGCGGAATATGAAGATGAGCCTAACAATTGCACATGAGCACAAAGTACTAAGCAAACAACACAAACACGTAAGTAGACAGGCACAATATAATGTACGTAAGTGTAACGAGACAAGTAACCACAAGTAGAGAGTTAGGGTTGAAGGAAATATGCCCTAGAGGCAATAATAAAGTTATTATTTATTTCCTTATTTCATGATAAATGTTTATTATTCATGCTAGAATTGTATTAACCGGAAACATGATACATGTGTGAATACATAGACAAACATATAGTCACTAGTATGCCTCTACTTGACTAGCTCATTAATCAAAGATGGTTATGTTTCCTAACCATAGACATGTGTTGTCATTTGATTAATGGGATCACATCATTAGGAGAATGATGTGATTGACAAGACCCATTCCGTTAGCCTAGCAGTTGATCGTTTAGTATGATGCTATTGCTTTCTTCATGACTTATACATGTTCCTCTAACTATGAGATTATGCAACTCCTGTTTACCGGAGGAACACTTTGGGTTCTACCAAATGTCACAACGTAACTGGGTGATTATAAAGGTGCTCTACAGGTGTCTCCGAAGGTACATGTTGGGTTGGCATAATTTGAGATTAGGTTTTGTCACTCCGATTGTCGGAGAGGTATCTCTGGGCCCTCTCGGTAATACACATCACTTAAGCCTTGCAAGCATTGTAACTAATGAGTTAGTTACGGGATGATGTATTACGGAACGAGTAAAGAGACTTGCCGGTAATGAGATTGAACTAGGTATTGGATACCGACGATCGAATCTCGGGCAAATAACATACCGATGACAAAGGGAACAACATATGTTGTTATGCGGTTTGACCGATAGAGATCTTCGTAGAATATGTGGGAGCCAATATGAACATCCAGGTTCCTCTATTGGTTATTTATCGGAAACATGTCTCGGTCATGTCTACATAGTTCTCGAATCCGTAGGGTCCGCACGCTTAACGTTACGATGACAGTTTTATTATGAGTTTATGAGTTTTGATGTACCGAAGGAGTTCGGAGTCCCGGATGAGATCGGGGACATAACGAGGAGTCTCGAAATGGTCGAGACGTAAAGATCGATATATTGGACGACTATATTCGGACTTCGGAAAGGTTCCGAGTGATTCGGGTATTTTTCGGAGTACCGGGGAGTTACGGGAATACGGGGGAAGAAGTATATGGGCCTTATTGGGTTTTAGGGGAGAGGGAGAGGCAGGCCGCGCGCCCCCATTGACTAGTCCGAATTGGACTAGGGGGAGGGGCGGCGCCCCCTCCTTCCTTCTCTTCCCTCTTCCCCTTCCTTGTCTCCTACTCCTACTACTTGGAAGGACACCTAGTTGGACTAGGAAAGGGGGAATCCTACTCCCGGTGGGAGTAGGACTCCCCTAGGGCATGCCATAGAGAGGGCCGACACTCCCCTCCTCCACTCCTTTATATACGGAGGCAGGGGGACACCCCATGACACACAAGTTGATCTACGGATCGTTCCTTAGCCGTGTGCGGTGCCCCCCTCCACCATATTCCACCTCGTTCATATCGTCGCGAAGTTTAGGCGAAGCCCTGCGTCGGTAGAACATCATCATCGTCACCACGCCGTCGTGCTGACGGAACTCATCCCCGATGCTTTGCTGGATTGGAGCCCGGGGAACGTCATCGAGCTGAACGTGTGCTGAATACGGAGGTGCCGTACGTTCGGTGCTTGGATCGGTCGAATCGTGAAGACGTACGACTACATGAACCGCGTTGTCATAACGCTTCCGCTTATGGTCTACGAGGGTACGTGGACAACACTCTCCCCTCTCGTTGCTATGCCATCACCATGATCTTGCATGTGCGTAGGAATTTTTTTGAAATTACTACGTTCCCCAACAGTGGCATCCGAGCCTAGGTTTTATGCGTTGATGTTATATGCACGAGTACAACACAAGTGAGTTGTGGGCGATATAAGTCATACTGCTTACCAGCATGTCATACTTTGTTTCGGCGGTATTGTTGGATGAAGCGGCCCGGACCGACATTACGCGTACACTTACGCGAGACTGGTTCTACCGATGTGCTTTGCACACAGGTGGCTGGCGGGTGTCAGTTTCTCCAACTTTAGTTGAACCGAGTGTGGCTACGCCCGGTCCTTGCGAAGGTTAAAACAGCACCAACTTGACAAACTATCGTTGTGGTTTTGATGCGTAGGTAAGAACGGTTCTTGCTCAGCCCGTAGCAGCCACGTAAAACTTGCAACAACAAAGTAGAGGACGTCTAACTTGTTTTTGCAGGGCATGTTGTGATGTGATATGCTCAAGACGTGATACTATATTTTATTGTATGGGATGATCATGTTTTGTAACCGAGTTATCGGCAACTGGCAGGAGCCATATGGTTGTCGCTTTATTGTATGCAATACAATCGCCCTGTAATGCTTTACTTTATCACTAAGCGGTAGCGATGGTCGTAGAAGCAATAGATGGCGTAAACGACAACGATGCTACGATGGAGATCAAGGTGTCGCGCCGATGACGATGGTGATTACGACGGTGCTTCAGAGATGGAGATCACAAGCACAAGATGATGATGGCCATATCATATCACTTATATTGATTGCATGTGATGTTTATCCTTTATGCATCTTATCTTGCTTTGATTGACGGTAGCATTTTAAGATGATCTCTCACTAAAAATTATCAAGAAGTGTTCTCCCTGGGTATGCACCGTTGCCAAAGTTTGTCGTGCCCAGACACCACATGATGATCGGGTGTGATAAGCTCTACGTCCATCTACAACGGGTGCAAGCCAGTTTTGCACACGCAGAATACTCAGGTTAAACTTGACGAGCCTAGCATATGCAGATATGGCCTCGGAACACGGAGACCGAAAGGTCGAGCGTGAATCATATAGTAGATATGATCAACATAGTGATGTTCACCATTGAAAACTACTCCATCTCACGTGATGATCGGTTATGGTTTAGTTGATTTGGATCACGTGATCACTTAGATGACTCGAGAGATGTCTGTCTAAGTGGGAGTTCTTAAGTAATATGATTAATTGAACTTTAATTTATCATGAACTTAGTCCTGGTAGTATTTTGCAAATTATGTTGTAGATCAATAGCTCGCGTTGTTACTTTCATATGTTTATTTTGATATATGTTCCTAGAGAAAATTGTGTTGAAAAATGTTAGTAGCAATGATGCGGATTGGATCCGTGATCTGAGGTTTATCCTCATTGCTGCGCAGAAGAATTATGTCCTTGATGCACCGCTAGGTGACAAACCTATTGCAGGAGCAGATGTAGACATTATGAACGTTTGGCTAGCTCAATATGATGACTACTTGATAGTTTAGTGCACCATGCTTAACGGCTTAGAATCAGGACTTCAAAGACGTTTTGAACGTCATGGACCATATGAGATGTTCCAGGAGTTGAAGTTAATATTTCAAGAAAATACCCGAATTGAGAGATATGAAGTCTCCAACAAGTTCTATAGCTAAAAGATGGAGGAGAATCGCTCAACTAGTGAGCATGTGCTCAGATTGTCTGGGTACTACAATCGCTTGAATCAAGTGGGAGTTAATCTTCCAGATAAGATAGTGATTGACAGAATTCTCTAGTCACCATCACCAAGTTAGTAGAACTTCGTGATGAACTATAATATGCAAGGGATGACGGAAACGATTCCCAAGCTCTTCGTGATGCTGAAATCGATGAAGGTAGAAATCAAGAAAAACATCAAGTGTTGATGGTTGACAAGACCACTAGTTTCAAGAAAAGGGCAAAGGGAAGAATTGGAACTTCAAGAAGAACGGCAAGCAAGTTGCTGCTCAAGTGAAGAAGCCTAAGTCTGGTCCTAAGCCTGAGACTAAGTGCTTCTACTGCAAAGGGACTAGTCACTAGAAGTGGAACAGCCCCAAGTATTTGGCGGATAAGAAGGATGGCAAAAGTGAACAAAGGTATATTGGATATACATGTTATTGATGTGTACTTTACTAGTGTTTATAGCAACCCCTCGGCATTTTGATACTGGTTCAGTTGCTAAGAGTAGTAACTCGAAACGGGAGTTGCAGAATAAACAGAAAATAGTAAAAAGGCGAGGTGACGATGTGTGTTGAAAGTAGTTCCAAGATTGATATGATCATCATCGCACACGCCCTATACTTTCGGGATTAGTGTTGAAACTAAATAAGTGTTATTTGGTGTTTGCATTGAGCATGAATATGATTTGATCATGTTTATTGCAATACGGTTATTCATTTAAGTAAGAGAATAAATTGTTGTTCTGTTTACATGAATAAAACCTTATATGGTTACACACCCAATGAAAAATGGTCCGTTGGATCTCGATCGTAGTGATACACATATTCATAATATTGAAACCAAAAGATGCAAAGTTAATAATGATAGTGCAACTTATTTGTGGCACTGCAGTTTGGGTCATATTGGTGTAAAGCGCATGAAGAAACTGCATGCTGATGGGATTTTGGAATCACTTGATTATGAATCACTTGATGCTTGCGAACCATGCCTTATGGGCAAGATGACTAAAGACTCCGTTCTCCGGAACAATAGAGCGAGCAACTGACTTATTGGAAATAATACATACTAATGTATGCGATTCGATGAGTGTTGAGGCTCGCGGCAAGTATCATTATTTTCTGACCTTCACAGATGATTTGAGCAGATATGGGTATATCTACTTAATGAAACATAAGTTTGAAACATTTGAAAAGTTCAAAGAATTTCAGAGTGAAGTGGAAAAATCATCGTAACAAGAAAATAAAGTTTCTATGATCTTATCGTGGAGACGAATATTTGAGTTACGAGTTTGGTCTTCATTTGAAACAATGTGAAATAGTTTCACAGCTCACGCCACCTGGAACACCATAATGTTATGGTGTGTCCGAACATCGTAACCGCACTTTATTGGATATGGTGCGATCTATGATGTCTCTTATTGATTTACCATTATCGTTTTGGGGTTATGCATTAGAGACAGCTGCATTCACATTAAAAGGGCACCATCTAAATCCGTTGAGACGACGCCTTATGAACTGTGGTTTGGCAAGAAACCAAAGTTGTCGTTTCTTAAAAGTTTGGGGCTGTGATGCTTATGTGAAAAAGTTTCAACCTGATAAGCTCGAACCCAAATCAGAGAAGTGCGTCTTCGTAGAATACCCAAAGGAAACTGTTGGGTACACCTTCTATCACAGATCCGAAGGCAAAACATTCGTTGCTAAGAATGGATCCTTTCTAGAGAAGGAGTTTCTCTCGAAAGAAGTGAGTGGGAGGAAAGTAGAGCTTGATAAGGTAATTTGTACCTTCTCCCGAATTGGAAAGTAGTTCATCATGGAAATCAGTTCCAGTGATACCTACACCAATTAGTGAGGAAGCTAATGATGATGATCATGAAACTTCAGATCAAGTTACTACCAAACTTTGTAGATCTTCCAGATTAAGATCCGCACCAGAGTGGTACGGTATTCTTATTCTGGAAATCATGTTACTAGACCATGATGAACCTACAAACTATGAGGAAGCGATGATGAGCCCAGATTCTGCAAAATGGTTTGAGGCCATGAAATCTGAGATGGGATCCATGTATGAGAACAAAGTGTGGACTTTGGTTGACTTGCCCGATGATCGGCAAGCCATTGAGAATAAATGGATCTTTAAGAAGAAGACTGACGCTGATAGTGTTACTATCTACAAAGCTAGAATTGTCGCAAAAGGTTTTCGACAAGTTCAAGGTGTTGACTACGATGAGAGTTTTTCACTCGTATCTATGCTTAAGTCTGTCTGAATCATGTTAGCAATTGCCACATTTTATGAAATTTGGCAAATGGATGTCAAAACTACATTCCTTAATGGATTTTTTAAAGAAGAGTTGTATATGATGCAACCAGAAGGTTTTGTCAATCCTAAAGGTGCTAACAAAATGTGCAAGCTCCAGCTATCCATCAATGGACTGGTGCAAGCAAGTCGGAGTTGGAATATATGCTTTGATGAGTTGATCAAAGCATATGGTTTTATACAGACTTTTGGAAAGGCCTGTATTTACAAGAAAGTGAGTGGGAGCTTTGTAGCATTTCTAATATTATATGTGGATGACATATTGTTGATTGGAAATGATATAGAAATTCTGGATAGCATGAAAGGATACTTGAATAAGAGTTATTTTTCCAAAGAAAGACCTCGGTGAAGCTGCTTACACATTGAGCATCAAAGATCTATATAGATAGATCAAGACGCTTGATAAGTTTTTTCAATGAGTACATACCTTGATAAATTTTTGAAATAGTTCAAAATGGAACAGTCAAAGAAGGAGTTCTTTCCTGTGTTACAAGGTGTGAAGTTGACTAAGACTCAAGACCCGACCATTGCAGAAAATACAAAGAGAATGAAAAGTCATTCCCTATGCCTCATTCATAGGTTCTATAAAGTATGCTATGCTGTGAACCATACCTATTGTATACCTTGGTCTGTGTTTGGCAAAGGAATACAATTTTGATCTAATTAGTAGATCACTGGACATGGGTCAAGAATATCCTTAGTGAGGACTAAGGAGATGTTTCTCGATTATGGAGGTGATAAAAGAGCCCGTCGTAAAAGTTATAACGATGCAAGCTTTTACACCAATCCAGATGACTCTAAGTCTCAATCTGGATACATATTGAAAGTGGGAGCAATTAGCTAGAGTAGCTCCGTGCAGAGCATTGTGGACATAGAATATTTGCGAAATACATGCGGCTCTGAATATGACAGACCCGTTGACTAAGCTTCTCTCACGAGCAAAATATGATCATACCTTAGTACTCTTTTCGGTGTTAATCACATAGCGATGTGAACTAGATTATTGACTCTAGTAAACCCTTTGGGTGTTGATCACATGATGATGTGAACTATGGGTATTTATCACATGCAGATGTGAATATTGGTGTTAAATCACATAGCGATGTGAACTAGATTATTGACTCTAGTGCAAGTGGGAGACTGAAGGAAATATGCCCTAGAGGCAATAATAAAGTTATTATTTATTTCCTTATTTCATGATAAATGTTTATTATTCATGCTAGAATTGTATTAACCGGAAACATGATACATGTGTGAATACATAGACAAACATATAGTCACTAGTATGCCTCTACTTGACTAGCTCATTAATCAAAGATGGTTATGTTTCCTAACCATAGACATGTGTCATTTGATTAATGGGATCACATCATTAGGAGAATGATGTGATTGACATGACCCATTCTGTTAGCCTAGCACTTGATCGTTTAGTATGATGCTATTGCTTTCTTCATGACTTATACATGTTCCTGTAACTATGAGATTATGCAACTCCCGTTTACCGGAGGAACACTTTGGATGCTACCAAACATCACAACGTAACTGGGTGATTATAAAGATGCTCTACAGGTGTCTCCGAAGGTACATGTTG
Organism: Triticum dicoccoides; assembly: GCF_002162155.2. Taxonomy (NCBI): domain Eukaryota; kingdom Viridiplantae; phylum Streptophyta; class Magnoliopsida; order Poales; family Poaceae; genus Triticum; species Triticum dicoccoides. The sequence continues at coordinate 753,306,308 of NC_041383.1, read as the reverse complement.
GGTTGGCGTAATTCGAGATTAGGTTTTGTCACTCCGATTGTCAGAGAGGTATCTCTGGGCCCTCTCGGTAATACACATCACTTAAGCCTTGCAAGCATTATAACTAATGAGTTAGTTACGGGATGATGTATTACGGAACGAGTAAAGAGACTTGCCAGTAACGAGATTGAACTAGGTATTGGATACCGACGATCGAATCTCGGGCAAATAACATACCGATGACAAAGGGAACAACATATGTTGTTATGCGGTTTGACCGATAAAGATCTTCGTAGAATATGTGGGAGCCAATATGAACATCCAGGTTCCTCTATTGGTTATTGACCGGAAACGTGTCTCGGTCATGTCTACATAGTTCTCGAACCCGTAGGGTCCGCACGCTTAACGTTACGATGACAGTTTTATTATGAGTTTATGAGTTTTGATGTACCGAAGGAGTTCGGAGTCCCGGATGAGATCGGGTACATGACGAGGAGTCTCGAAATGGTCGAGACGTAAAGATCGATATATTTGACGACTATATTCGGACTTCGGAAAGGTTCCGAGTGATTCGGCTATTTTTCGGAGTACCAGGGAGTTACGGGAATACGGGGGAAGAAGTATATGGGCCTTATTGGGTTTTAGGGGAGAGGGAGAGGCAAGCCTCGCCCCCCCATTGACTAGTCCGAATTGGACTAGGGGGAGGGGCGGCGCCCCCTCCTTCCTTCTCTTCCCTCTTCCCCTTCCTTGTCTCTTACTCCTACTACTTGGAAGGCCACCTAGTTGGACTAGGAAAGGGGGAATCCTACCCCCGGTGGGAGTAGGACTCCCCTAGGGCACGCCATAGAGAGGGCCGGCCCTCCCCTCCTCCACTCCTTTATATATGGAGGCAGGGGGGCACCCCATGACACACAAGTTGATCTACGGATCGTTCCTTAGCCGTGTGCGGTGCCCCCCTCCACCATATTCCACCTCGGTCATATCGTCGCGCATTTTAGGCGAAGCCCTGCGCCGGTAGAACATCATCATCGTCACCACGCCGTCGTGCTGATGGAACTCATCCCCGACGCTTTGTTGGATTGGAGCTCGGGGAACGTCATCGAGCTGAACGTGTGCTGAACACGGAGGTGCCGTACATTTGGTGCTTGGATTGGTCAAATCGTGAAGACGTACGACTACATCAACCGCGTTGTCATAACGCTTCCGCTTATGGTCTACGAGGGTACGTGGACAACACTCTCCCCTCTCGTTGCTATGCCATCACCATGATCTTGCGTGTGCATAGGAATTTTTTTTGAAATTACTACGTTCCCCAAGAAGGGTTAGGAATAACCGCAACTCCGGGAGACGAGGATGTATGCCGATGTTCACTTCCTTGGAGGGAAGCTAGTCACCGTTAGAGGGGTGGATGTTACCACGAAGGCACACCTACGCTAGGAATGCTCACTCTATTCTCCCTTTGAGACAACACCACGGAGGCGTTTCTCAACCACTAGTGGTAGACCTTGGGGTGGTCTCCAAACCCTCACAAACTTTTCCGAGGGTAATCACAAAGTTTGATTCCTCTCCGAATGACTCCTACCGCCTAGGAGTCTCCAACCTCCAAGAGTAACAAGAACGATGGGAAAAAGCTCAAAACTTGCTCAAGTCACGAATTCCTTTGGTGCAAAGAAGGGGAAGGAGTGGATCTATCACTTGATTGGAGAACTTCTCTCAAATGATCCTAGAACACTTGGGAATCTAGGATTTAGTGTGGATGAATGAGAGAGAGAGTGAGGAGTGTTCTTGAGAGGCTCAAAGTGAATGGTCAACCTTATCCCGTGGAAGGGAAAGGTATATATATATAGGTGGTGAGAAGAAGTGACCGTTTGGGGTACAGGATGGCCGGACGTCCGGAGAACGTCGGACGTCCGGAGGCCCAAATAGGTCCGGACGTCCGACAGCCATCGGACGACCGGCCGCTGTGAAAAGTGTGACCCACAACCCAGTGTACAGGATACGGACGTCCGAGCAGGGCCGGACATCCGTAAAAACACTTCTGTTGTGAAAGTGTCAGACGTCCGGAGGGTTCCGGACATCCGTAGAAATGTTTCTATTGTGGAAGTGTCGGATGTCCCGAGGGTTCCGGACATCCGTATAAATGCTTCTGTTGTGGAAGTGTCGGACGTCTGGAAGTGTCCGAACGTCCGGGCAATCAGGAAGGACCGGACGTCCGTAGAACACCGGGCGTCCGAAGGCAAGGTATAGAGATAGTAGCTTTTGAGCAAGTTTTTCACTAGATCCATCGATCCCCTCTTAATAATGCGGGATCCCTATACTCAAGAACAAACCATAAATGAAGTCAACATCTTGTATCTCCATTCTTGAGTTATATGCTTTTTGTCCCTAGTCATGATCCATGCACACGGTCTTTGGAACATAATCCTGAGATATACTTGATAAACATGATTAGTCCCGAGCATATGTGTTGTCATCAACATCAAAATATGATTAAGGGCATGATTGCACTTTCAATCTCCCCCCTTTTGGTAGTTGATGACAACTCATATGCATACTCATAATAGTAATCGGAAGTATTTGTTGTGGAGCTCAATAACCATAATAAAATGAGTAGCGAGCGAGCTCCCCCTCAAAGTGATACCATAGATACTACTAAAACAAAATGATGAGGGCTCCCCCTCAAACTGATGCCTCTAGCATAACATACGATAATCAAGAGTTAAACTTCATATAGATTCACCAAATCTCAGATTCAACAAACTCATAACATAGTTCAACAAACTCATAACATAGGTTCAGTACAGGCTAAAACACAACCATAACAATAGGTTTGATTAGATAATGAGCTAGAATAACATGCATATGGAGCCTACTCCCCCTTTGGCATCAAGTATCCAAAAAAAAGAAATAGGGGGAATGACATAACATCATTAGAGATCATCCTCATCATCATCATCATGAACACCACTGCCACCAGCCTCGTCGAAGAAATCAGCCCACTCAGGACCGGAGGGAAAACCAAAATCAGAAGGGGGGGGGGGTCTGCAGGAAGACGCTCATCGTCACTCACATCAGACATGCCTGAGTCTCTCAGACGAGCCTTCAGAGCGTTCTTGGAAGTGACCATGCGAGTGACCACATCGTGGTGTTGGGAGCAATGGTAGGTGAACATCTTCATCATGGCTGAATGAGCCTTCCCAAGAAAACGAGCAATGCGCCCAAAGGGGGCAGCACTGGAAGGAGGATGGGTACTACTAGAAAAACCCCTACTAATGGCGCACCTAGTATGGCTATTAATGGCGCATCTGTGGTGCGCCATTAATAGCACGCCATTAGTAATTTTTACTAATGGCGCACCACCTGGTGCGCCATTAGTATCTGGTATACCCAGGTGCGCCATTAGTATGCCTCCCAGGGGCCATGTATACCCAGGTGCTTTGGCATACTAATGGCGCACCACCTCTGGATGCGCCATTAGTAACCGCGGCATACTAATGGCGCACTGCCCAGTGATGCGCCATTAGTATGCACTGTCATACTAATGGCGCACTGTCATGTGAGGCGCCATTAGTATGAATATTAGGTTTTTTTTTATTTTTTTATTTTCTATTTTTTGCACAGGTTACAAAATGTATAATTTGACAAAATATAGACAGCACACATCAACAACAGATTCATCAAATACAATAGAAGATTAGTCTTTGAATACAATTCATCATATTAGTCTCTGAATACAATTCATCATATTAGTCTCCGAATTGAAAAGACCGAACAAAGATAGAACATTATATTACAAGTCTCGAGACCGCGAGTAGCGAGTCTGTCTTCACATTACAAGTCGATCTCGATCATCTAAACTACCATCACATAGAAGAGAGCTGCGGTCATCACGATGAGCATCATCACGATGAAACTCGTCTTCATCCGGTTCCTCCAACGCTCCCTCCCCTCTCCCGCTAGATAGCGGGCGTATCTAGATTCGGCCTCGGCCCTAGTGGTGTACCCTTTGTAACTGTTACCGCTGAATCGGTGAACCTGTCTCCGACACTCCTCCCAGTCATCGTAGACTCCGGGAACCTTACCCTTGTACACGACATACGTCGGCATCGCTATGCACTAGCCAAACGAAACGTTAGTACCAATTCACAGACAATACATAAGCAATATATAAGTATGCAATAGAACGATCGGAAGAGAAAAGCAAGACATTAATAGCATCGATTACATCTAAGTTGACCGACTCTCGAAACCAAAGAGACATACTACAAGTTCATTAAAGTTTAATTACAACATGAGCCAATCGATGTTTCAGAACTAGACAACTCAACTCAAGGGACCGGAGCGTGGATGAAGCCGCCGTCTATCGTGGGAGTCATGAAAGAACGGGCGTTGTCATCCTGCATTTGTAGCATTGTGTCGATGTCACTGTTGGACGGTTGATTTCTGAGGTAGAACTGCCCCGAGGTACGAAGGACATCTTGATGGATGATTTCCGCAAACTCCGACTGGATGCGAAAGAATTCTTGTCGGAGGTCCGCGTCCTGGATTGCCGACACGCTCGCGGCCCAATCTTTGAGTTTACTCGGTAGCAGAAGTTGATGATGGTCCCGTACGATCGCCCGCATGTGATGGATGGCGTAGTAGGCACCCTTCTGACCGCCAGGCGGCTGCTTGACGCAGCAGAACGTCGTATTGTGGGAGAACACGTGCTTGCCGTACTTACGAATAGGCCTACTGAAGGTGCCTCCAGATTGGGCGTAGCTGGGGAGAACATCATCAAGAACCTTCTTGACATTTGTGTAGTCTACGTTCGACTGATGGTCCGGGTCGAAATACGTGGCCATGGAATATTTGGGGCTTAGGTGGATGAGCGTGCAACGTGTGTCACTGCAGAAAACACGGAATGTTAAAAGAAAAATGATCGAAATGTAAGAATTCATATGTTACGGGCTGGTTGAGGGGAGGACTTAATCGGGAAAGTAAGGCACGACGAAGTTATCCTTATCTTGGTTTGCCAGAATGATGCCTTCGAGGTAAGAACTCGCGACTTGCCGGTCCCCAGCGCTGCCCAAGATCTTGGCACGCATGTAGAAGGGGTCGACTATCATGATGTCCGGGGTCTTGTCGCGAATGATCCGCATCTCCATACTCAGCGAAAATAGCCGAACGAAAGTGTAGTGCAGCGGATGAAGGTTCAACATAGCGTGGATGTCATCAAAACGCAGGACGATCGTACGCCCGATGGAGTTATCCACAAAGCCCTTGCCCTCTGGCACCTTGGCCGCGAAAACCGGGTATGCCACATCCTTCTCTCTGAGACGCCGCTTCTCCAAAGCAAGAACACTGTCATCCAGACTCCGCATAGCACCGGTTGCAGCATTGAGCATATTTGTCGGTAGCATCGCCCTACCCGCCACATGCACCCTCGTCGAGATATCCTGCGGTGAAGGTGACCCGTCCTGAGCACGGATCATACTCGGTGCCGGCTGGCTCGCACCCTTCTTAGTCTTTCTTTTGCGTGCCTTCTTCTTCTCCTGTAATGGGACCGAGTTCTGCTCACAGACCGCCTTCTTGAGTGTGTTGGGGCTGATAATATTTCGCACCTCGCCTATCTGAGGCTCAGTGAAGTCGGCAGCTGGAGGCGTCTCCTGAGAGCTGAACGCCCGACGGCGCCTGTTGCAACTTGGCTTCTCCACGGTACGAGCTAGATCGCACACGTCTTTTGTTGGGTTTGGTTCTTGAGAAGGAGGCCCCATGAAGTCGCCATCGTACCCATGCTCGGCAAAGTACTGATCGACATTGCCAAATGTATCATCGTCGTCGTCGTCGTCGTTCTGATCCTGTGCCATATGCATGTTTGGATCCAGTGGCATAGGGATGTCCGGCACCGTTACGGCGGTCTTGCCATGGGGCCGACTTGGCGCCGGCACGACTGGCGGTGTTGTCTTTGGGGTGGTGTCCCCCGCCCCCAAACGAATCTGGCTCTTTGGCCAAAGCAGGGGCCAGCTCAGGCAGGCGCTGAGGGTCATCACGTCTTCATCGTCGGCCCCGACGGGTCGAATCGGAGGTAACAAGTCGTCGCAGCCTGGCAGCACCCGAACCAGTTGAACCCTAAACAAGTTGGGTGGCATCTGGGTACCGTGGAACAAGGGGTTGCCCGGTTGAACGATTTTGCCCTTGGCGACATCGACCAACTCGTTGTTCACGAAGTGGAGGAGAGTGCACGGAACGTCGGCGGCGCCCTGCGAAAACATGTAGGGCGTCAGGGATGCCTAGTCAAAGGCAAGGAGATGAAGTCCTCGGCCGAGAGAGGCTTAATTAGTTACCGTGATGATGGCGTCGAGCTCGGCTAATGTCGAGGCACCGCCAACGGCGGGCATGCAGTTGACGGAGGGGCCGCTTGCTGAAGAGGTGCCGGCCGGCGTACACCCGGGTGCATTAAGCTCCCGTGCCGGCGTCGGAGACACCAATGCCGCCTCCGCCGGAGGCACCAATGGCCCCGCCATCGCATTATGCGAGTTGCTGGCCGTGAAGCTAGGAATCGGGGGCGGCCCCTGTTGGCCGCCCGCAATCCATGCACTCAACCCCGAGATCAAGGTAGGCACAAGGGCGGTGATCGTCGCTCCGAGTCGTTGTTCCACTTGCTCTTGGACAATCTCCGGAATCCGCGCCACCTGTGCCTTGAGTTCTTGAACCTCTCGCACCTGGCTTTCCGAGCTGGTCTTTTTCTCCTTCCGCACACCAGCGGTATAGTATGACCCCCATTTTGTCGACAAGCCTTTGCCGGCCACACGACCAGCTGACGTCGGCTTACTGAGCTTATCCTTGTTCTTCATTACATTCAACCCCCTATTTAGAGTGGTGTCCCAAGGGTTGCTCTTAGTCGACCCCGCGCTACTGCTTTCAGTCGCCTGCGGAAGGAATGTGAACCATTTAGAAATTTGGCTTCATTAATTAGAATGCAACCATATGGAGCTAATTACGCGGGGGTGTATTCCTTACCAGAACAAGCTCAAGCGCCCTGGTCTTCGGATCCGTGGTAAGCTCCTTTGTTATCGGGTCCTCCTTGTACCGGGCCCTGACATAGTTCCTAGTCTGCTTGTTACCGCTGTATTTCTCGAAGCGGGGCGGTAGGCCTTGCTCGGCACGGTCCGCGTCCTCCTTGTCCCATATAGGCTCCGCCACTCTGTAACTGCCGGGACCGAGTGTGTGTTCCCCTATGTTCAGCTCACGCATTTGTTTCCCCCACTCACTTGATTGGGAGCTTGCGGTGCTCGAGCAATTGATCTTGAAGTCGTTGTAGTCATCTTCGGTGATCGAATGATTTTTCTCCTTGATCTTCTGATAACTCTCACCTTTCTCGATCATTCTCTTCACATTGCTTTTCCAAGTAGACAGGGCCTTGCTCATCTTCGTGAGGGTAGCATTGTTCACTTTATTCCCTTTGAGGCTTGTGTTTTTAAATTCAGCGGGGAACTTGTATCGTTCGTGCAGCTTCGTGAAGAGGAGGTTGCGCAAATTCCCTCGGTCAAGATGCCTCAGGTTCTCGGTGTTGATCGAGACGGTGCTCCGGACAATGCACCCGAGCTGAAGCGAGTACCCCTTGACTATTCGTTCGGGCGCCGTTGGATTCCCGTTGGAGTCCACTTCAGTAACTTCCTCCTTGAGGGTGCGGAGCACGATCGGGCGCCGGTCCTTCCGTTGCCTCTTCGGTTGGCTGCCATCTGTGCGTGCACCGCCATCATCAGTGGTGGCATCCTCGGCGGCACCATCAGTGGTGGCATCAGTGTGGTCATCCTCGGCGGCACCATCCGTGGTCTCAGGATCGGTGGGGAAGGCGGCGGCCTCATACAAGTGAGGTTGTTCCTCCATCTCCTGGCACAGCTCCCAGAATGCCTTGCCACCCGAACCCCCGGCCTAATCGTTGTGGGCCATGTTTCTCTCTAAATAGAAACAAAGTTTGGTCAAAAAGTTGGTTATTGTTAAGGAACAAGATCATGGTCTCATCATTTAGGGTTTGTCGACACCGAGGCATCCTAAAATCTAAGCTTTTATCATTGAGGGTTTTTCGACGCCAAGGCACCCTAAAAGCCTAACCTTTCATCATTTCGGTTTTTATCGACACCGAGGCACCCTAAAAGCCATGCATTAGTCACAAGTACGCCGGGGCACTTGATCCTACTTAATTAACTACTAAGATACCCCGGCCCATGCATTAGTCACAAGTACCCCATATGTCCTATTTTTAGCAAAGTCATGCTAAAATTCACGGAAAATTTCAGCATGACCTTTGCTGAAAATAGGACATATGGAGTACCCGAATTTGCCGGAACAGAAGTTAATTGACATTTCGGCAAACTCAAGGGCCTCTCGGGGTACCTGCAATATCATCACGACACGATGGTCGGAGACAAAACCCAGCAAACTAGCACCACAATGTGCCTCTACTTTCATATGGATGAAAAGGCCACAATGTGCCTCTACTAGCACCACAATCTTAGTTGCAGGTAATCTGTGTGTGTGTGCTGTTCCTTGCGTGTTTGTGGATAGCTGCTGAATATCGACACACAAAGCTACTTGTTTTCCTCAGAGAAAAAAAGCTAGTACTTATTTCCCTTATCAAATAAACAGTCAAAAGGAAATTTTATTGGTTTGATAAAACAAATCTGAGTGTGTGTGGATGTTAACAGTCAGCTGGTTTGAGTGTGTGTGGATGTTAACATGTCATTATGCATAGTGAACTGCCACATTCACATATTTTGCACTGCCAGTCTGATACTAATATATATAGAACCAAACTAATTTTAGAAAAAGTGACAAAGAAATACTGCATATTGGGAATCAGCTAGCCAAAAGTTAGATTTGATGATGATGATGTTTTGTAAAGCCAGAAAGCCACATGCCATTGTAATGACAAGGAAACTATGCAAAACTAACCAGGCTTAGTGGGATTATTTCTCCTCTTTTTATAATCTTTCATAGCATCACAAAAAACCCCTTGAGTTAGAAGATGGTATCCTCCATTTTGTACATCTTTGCGACCGCACGGAGCTAATTTTCTCCATGCATGAAACATGACATATGAACATCAGTATGCATTGATTTATGAAAGAGACAGCCTAGCATGGGCAGCAAGAGCCACTCAGGCTAGCCAAGGAGACTGCCCATGAAATGGGGACTAAAAATAGTGATTTAATTCTCCAATTCAATTTTCATTTTCAAGTTTAAATTTGAATATCAACAGTAGTGATTTTACACCCAGTTCAACAGTGATTTTACCTCGATTTCAACGGTAATTTCAGCAGCAGAGTCACTAGTTTCAGTTAACTGGAGTACTACAGCAAATGGAGTACCTAATCTGATCCAGTTAAAGTCTCCAAATGGAGTACTACAGCTCCTGCACCTGCTTCTATTATGTTTGTCTTGATAAGGAAGATTATGTTTCCATGTATAGTTCTAAAGGACTACCAGAACACAAAGGCACCTGCTTCCATGTATAGTTCTAATGTGCATTTTATTTTCTACTTGTAGCCTTGTAATCTTAATTTAAATAAATATAACAGGGGGTGTGGGGCTTTGCCCTACTGCGCAACTCAAAGCAAATGAACTGAATCGCATGAACATAAGGCATAAGATAAATTTATCCCCATGGAAATAGAAAACATTTTGAAAAAATCACCAATTGCACAGACCATTACAGTTGTATCAACATCACAAGTAAACAACAATTTGTTTTCGTATTTTGAGCTTTGGACAGAGTTCTAATACATGAATAAAAAGTGGTATATTATAGTATTTCACAAAGTTTCTGGAACTTGTTGAGAAGAAATCATGCACACGGAGTGACATATATTAACACTAAAAATGACTAAATATATACTAATCAGCCAACTTAACTGGCAGGATTTTCCCCAATTTTTTTGACAGAGCAGACACGAACACTAAAACAAGTTTAACACTCCTGAATGGAAATCACATATTTTTTGACAAAGAATTCTGCATCTAATCAACTACTCTAGGTATGTACGTACATGGCAGACAAAAACACCTAGCAATAGCAACAAGAGAACATAGTTTCGTCCCTTAGGAAAAAAACACGCCAGAGCATGAGAGATGGAGAGAGCAGAGAGAGAGAGAGAGGGGGGGATGATACCTTGACGAGCTCCCCTGATGGCGTGGGTAGTAGGGTCGGGGCAGCGTCCTGGGAAGAACTAGGCACACGCGGTCCGAGGTGCGTGCAGCCTGCACGCGAGAGGAACCAGCATCATCAGGGAACCTTGACGGCGGCACAATCGAATCGAACAAAGGGGGAGGGGGAGGAGAAGAGGACCTTGCGAGACCTTCAATGGCGGGGTCGCGGGAGAGAAGAAGCACGCGAGCAGCGGCGTGGTCGATGGGAGCAGCTCGAGCAGAGGTGGCGGCGGATCTGGCCGGTGTCGAGGGCGGCGGGGCGGCAGCGTCGGGAGAGGAGAGGGGAAGGGGATCGAGGGCGAGGGCGAGGGCGAGGGAGAGAGAGGGGATCGAGGGCGAGGGCTCGGGCAAGGGAGAGAGAGGGGATCGAGGGCGAGGGCTCGGGCGAGGGAGAGAGAGGGGATCAGAAGTAGGGGGGCACAATACTAATGGCTCACCACCCCTCGGTGCGCCATAAGTATATACATGCTAATGGCGCACCTCGACCTGGTGCGCCATTAGTATTTTTTTTATTTCCGCTCGAGCCAACAGGTTATCTCCCACCTGACCTTATCCACATCAACTCCCCTCTACTAGCTCGACTGGTCAGGTGCCCGTTCTCACACCAGGAGGTCCTGGGTTCGATTCCTAGGCTCCACAATTTTTTTATGCATTTAAAATGCTGTTTGATACTTTTTTGTGTTTAAATATGTTCAAACTTGTTTAAATCATAACAGTAATTTTTTTTATAAGACAGTAATAATTTTTTTAAAAAAATC
>NC_041383.1:753288887-753294797 GCF_002162155.2 Triticum dicoccoides | reverse complement strand
GTGCGGGGGGTCGGCGGCGGCGGTTGAGTAGGGGAATCGAGGGTGCGGGGGGTCGGCGGCGGCGGCCGGTGGACCGGGGGGTGCTCGGCGGCGAGGGGGACCGGATCTGGCGAGGTGGGATAGCGATCGAGATGGAGGGGGATCGAGATCGAGTGTCCATGAAATTTAAAAATATTCATGATAGTTCAAAAAGTGCCCATGAAATACAATCGAGAAATGAAGGCTACGATTTAAATACAATCGATCTTAGCTAGCTATCTGTTAACAATCTTCTTGCCCTTCTTTTTCGCAAATGGAGTTCTTCTGTGGAACGGACGTCCTTTAGGTAGGGTGGTCCTGCTTCTTCTTGTGGTGTATGCTGCTACTTCATCATCGTCGTCATGTTCGATCCTCGGGTCGCCGTACTTGTCGAAGTCTTGCTCATTGGCTACTCCATCGATTCCGATGATCTTCCTTTTGCCTCTCCTCACGACAACACGACTGGTCTTTGACGGGTCGGTAATGAAGAAGCATTGGTCCACTTGGGAAGCCAGTACCCATGGCTCATTTTTCGCGGTGACGTTTGCGCCCGCGGTCTTGGATTTGGCTTCGGGTATAACCATGGTGGTGAAATACCGGTCTTCTTTTAGGACGCTCTTGGCCCATCTGACAAGGAACATCGGGACCTTCTCTCCAGCGTAGCTCAGCTCCCAGATCTCCACGATCCTTCCGTAGTATCTGTCCTTGTCGTCATCGGTGTAGGATTCCATCGTTACCCCGGAGTTCTGATAACCATCGCTCTTCATGTCCTTGGCCTCGGTGTAGAATGTGTAGCCGTTGATATCGTACGCCTCATAGGTCATCAGGTTGTGCTCGGCGCCCTGTGACAAGGCGAATATGAGTTGTTCTTCCGCGGAAGAATCCTCATGTAAAGGGTACGACAGAAGCTTCTGCTTGAACCAACGCGTGAAACATGAGTTGTGCTCTTTGAGTATATCTCCGTTCGTCCTCTGTTGGCCTCGGTCATTGTACGTCTTCTTAATAAAGGTTTTGTGCTCTACCACCCAAGGATCGACCACGTCTATGTGTTGTAGCGCGACTAGGTTTGCTCTTTCAAAGTCGGCGAGTCGACCCTCGAAGTCGACATGCATTTCGCGGCGACCCTCACGGTGACCCCATCCAGCGAGCCTGCCGAGGTGCCTGTTGACGGGCAGACCAACGGGGTTCTCGATGCCTAGATAATTCGTGCAGTAGGAGTTGCACTCTTCGGTCAGAAAGCCCCTGGCTATGCTTCCCTCTGGACGTGACATGTTGCGAACGTATCCTTTGATGACACCATTCATCCTTTCGAACGGCATCATGCTGTGAAGGAACGTCGGCCCGAGTTGGATGATATCCTCCACTATATGGACCAGCAGATGCACCATAACGTCGAAGAATGCGGGCGGGAAGTACATCTCAAGCTCGCATAGTATCACCACGATCTCTTCCTGTAGCCTTCTGAGTTGCCTCACGCCAATCGACTTCCGAGAGATGATGTCGAAGAAGTTGCATAGGCCAAATAGCGTTTCACGGACGTGCGCGTCCATGATCCCACGGATTGCAACTGGAAGTATCTGCGTCATCAGCACGTGACAGTCGTGAGACTTCATCCCGCTGAACTTCTGCTTCACTGGGTCTAGGTATCTGCTTATCTTCCCTGCGTAACCGTAAGGAAGTTTTACTCCTAGGAGGCAGGTGAAAAACTGCTCGATCTCCTCCTGACTTAGAGTGAAGCACGCGGGAGGGTAGTCATTTCCGGTCTTCTTGGACTTTTTGCCTTTGCGACGACTTTCTGTGTCCTGCTTCGCCTCATCATGATCATCATCATCATCATCATCATCATCATCATCATATATAGCGTGAAGCTCCTGCCTGATGCCCATTGATTTCAAGTCTGCCCTTGCTTTCGGCCCATCTTTGGTCCTCTCTGGCATGTTGAGCAGGGTACCAAGCAGACTCTCGCACACGTTCTTCGTGATATGCATGACATCAAGGCTGTGAGGCACACGGTGGATCTTCCAGTACGGCAAGTCCCAGAAAACAGACCTCGTTTTCCATACCTTCAGTAGCGGCTCTGGCGCCTTTTGCTTCTTTCCCGGCAGTGGGCAGTCTTTCCAATTTTTCAACAGCTTATCTATTTCCTCGCTGCTCCTCGTACACGGGCGTTTTCAGGGTTCGGTTTCACCATCGAACAGATCCTTGCGTTTCCTCCACGGGTCATCGTCGCGAAGCCACCTTCGATGTCCCATGAACACGGTTTTCGAAGACCCGGGATCTCTATCTAGCTGGCGATACGTTGTGTCATCCATGCACCTTACACATCCAGAAAATCCGTGGACTACCTGCCCCGCAAGATATCCGTAACCGAGATAGTCGTGCACCGTCGTGAGCAGTGCGGCTCTCATAGGGAAATATTCTTTCTCTGTGGCGTCCCACGTATTGGCTGGCGTTTTCCACAGCGTGTCAATCTCCTCTTTCAACAGCCCCAGATACAGATTGATGTCGTTCCCTGGTTGTTTCGGCCCTTCAATTAGCATACTCATGTGAATGTACTTCCTCTTCATGCACAACCAGGGGGGAAGGTTGTACATCCACACGAACACAGGCCAGGTGCTATGTGTGCTTCTCTGGCTGCCAAACGGATTGACTCCATCGGTGCTCGCGCCCAGCATGATGTTCCTTGGATCGTTCCCAAATTCTGGGTATTCCAAGTTCAACGCTTGCCACTGGCTCGCATCCTTAGGGTGACTCAGCATCTTGTCTTTTTTATCTATCTCCGGATCATTTGCGTCATCTTCTCGCTTCTTCTCCTCCCTATCCGCGTGCCAACGCAGGAGCTTTGCTACCTTAGGTCCGCGAAATACCGCTGCAGACGAGGAGTGATCGGAAAGTACCACACCACTTTTCGAGGAGCTTTCTTCCTCTTCTTGTATCGAGTGACACCGCACACCGGACATATGGTAGACTCCGCGTGCTCGTCCCGATAAATGATGCAATTGTTCATGCACACATGGTATTTCACGTGCGGTAAATCCAGAGGACACACGATTTTCTTCGCCTCCTCCAAACTGGTCAGGCACTTGTTCCCCTTGGGAAGACGTTCGTGCCAGAATGACATGTTCTCGTCGAAGCATGCGTCGGTCATTTTGTGTTTTACCTTCATCTCCAGAGCCATGAGCGTTACTTTCAGGCAGGTATCCTCAGGCCTGCATCCTTCATACAATGGAGTAACCGCGTCTAACTCAAGTTGATCCATCTTGGCTTTCTCTCGGGCGGCAGCTCTTGCGTTATCCGTCTGCTTGAGAAGCAGCTCTTGAATATGAGGGTCCTGCACCCAGCCCATCGATGGTCCAACGTCGTCTGCTCCGCCGGCATCATCATCATGTCCTGCATCTTCTACATGATGACTGTGTACAGCATCACCGTCGTGATCACCTCCTGGGGATTCTTCGTCTTCTCGCCCCCCCGAGCCGCGGTGGTTGTCTTGCTGCCCTTCCTCATTTCTTGCCCGGCCCCCATGGACGACTTCGTAGTAATCTTCATCACCTTGCCACCGATAGCCATCCATGAAACCACGCAAGAGCAGGTGGTCCCGCACCTGCCCGGAATCCGGGTACGCAATAAGGCTATTCATCTTGCATCTTCGACACGGACATCTTATCTCCGTCTCGTTCTTTTGAAGCATCTCGGCCTTCGCGGACCTCAAAAACCTATTCACGATGCCTTCGGTCATCGTGCGGACCATGGTCGCCTGCGGGGTAGAGCAAAACGATATTTTAGAACCAAGAAAAAATTTGGCATGACTTTCCCTAAAAATAGGACCAAAAAGAATGCTTAATGCCAAAATTCTCGCCGAAACGGAAATGAATCAACATTCCGGCAAAATATTGGCAACTATCGCATTTCAAATACCGGTACACATCCAAACACAAACACATATGCAACACCACAAACATATGCAACACCACGAACATACATAGATCTAGCTAGGCCATAAAAAGTGCATGTGCACATTGTTGTAGGGAGAACAACATAAATATAGCTTCCCCCCTTACTTACCTAGCAAAACAAGGTAACTTAACCACTTAATTTGAATGAATCTATGGTGGAAATGAGGTGAAAAAGAGGAGGCACCCGAGACAAGGAGGAGGCGGTGGAGAGAATGAAGTGGGGAGAAAGTGAGTGTGGGAGGAGAGGCTGTCCAAAATATCTTGTTGCTGCCCACTTACTAATGGCGCACCAGCAACAAATGCGCCATTAGTAATCCAGGTTACTAATGGCGCACCCCCTGGTGGTGCGCCATTAGTACTTTTGCAAAAAAAGGAATAAAAACAATAATAAAAAAATAACATTAGTGTGGTGCGCCATTACTAGTTACAACTAGTAATGGCGCACCACCAGCGGATGCGCCATTAGTATGTTTGGACAGGCGCACTAGTTCAAAAATTTTTTTTGGTACTAATGGCGCACCGTGGGCAGGGTGCGCCATTAGTAGTTTCAACACTAATGGCGCATCAGAGGGTGGTGCGCCATTAGTATATACTAATGGCGCACCACATGTCTGGTGCGCCATTAGTGTCAATTCCATCTATAGCCCTTTTCCTAGTAGTAGCATGAGAAGGAAAACTAGCGGCAGTGCGACTAGCAGTAGCGGGAGGAGGAGGAACATGATCAGCTGCCATGTGAGCTGGAATGACCCATCTCTAATGTATATGAGTGCGTGCAATGGGAAAGGGAGCTACACTCTCGATAAAAGCCTGAATAAAAGGTGCATGAGGAAAATCCCGCTTGTGCTGGAAGCTAGCAAGGCTGATCTCATGCCATAGAAAGTGTGGAACATTGATCTTCCCTTTAGGAGACGTGAAGAGGCGATGCATGAGATCAATGCAGTAGCTGCTGCAGGAGCCCTTGTCACCCATCTTGGGATAAATGGTGCGGATGACACACTAATAAATGATGTTGAATGGAAAACGCCAAATGGAGACTTGATTTAGACCCTTTTGTTTTTCAGCGTTAGACAAAGATGGTATGGGTCTATGGAGATCCGCACAGACCGCAATGCCTCTGGGCTTATGGTTGGGGTCATGCTTGTGGATTTTGAACCCAGTGTCGGGAAATCCAAGTGCAGTGACAAACTGAGCATAAGATGCTGTGAGTGTAGTGTCGGAGGTCATCCATGTGACAGTGTTATCAGGAGCAAAGTAACATGTGGCATAAAACTGATGGATGGCAGCGTGGTTAAAATCATGTTGAAAGGCGAATGGAGCAGCTAGATTTGACGACTCAATGAGCTCAATGGCTCCCGGATATTTCTCCGGATGAGTGTGAATGTGCTCAAGATCAATGCAAACATGAAGTGACAAGCCTTTAGGGATGACAATCATGGTGAAGATGTCGGCTTGGACATTTGTGCGAAAGCGACTATCCTGAGAATCCCTAACAACAGTAAATTGATCTACATCACGACGCAATTTAAGATATGAAGCTTTGGGGACCTCGTTGAAACGCTTAACATGACGGCCTAGTGACAGTGGAGGCTCAATTGAGATGTGACGGGCATCACCGTGGGGTTGCACCGGAGGAGGAGGAGGTTGAAAGGTTGGACGACGAGTGCCTGGCTTGGGTGGAGCGACGCAGACGCCAACCATCGGGGACAGATCCACCTCTTCAAGCTCATCCTCAAAGTCCGACCCCTCCGAAGAGGAATCACTGGATGAGCTGGGAGGACGAGCGGCACGTTTCCGAGGGCGATCTTCCTCCTGGGAGTCGTCGGAGCCACCACGACAAGATAGACGAGCCGCCCCCCCGGCGACTTGCTTGCGAGCGGAGTGCTTGGACAGAGGCATCGTGACCTAGGGGAGAAGGAAGGCACATGTGAACACCCCTCCA
>NC_041383.1:753269092-753288569 GCF_002162155.2 Triticum dicoccoides | reverse complement strand
GGGGGGGGGAAGGTTGTGCCCTACCTTGAGAGGAAGAACACGGAGGAGCCGAGCGGCGTGCTGGAGTAGGGGGTCGACGGGCTGGCCGGGGAGAGAAGCCCCGGGCTGAACGGGCTGGACGGCGAGCCGCAGACCCGCGGCGGAGAGAAACCCCGGCGAGGGGCACGGCGGAGGGCGTCCGCGGGGAGTGGTCGCACGGCAGGAGAGGCGGCGGCGGTGGTGGGGAAACTAGCGGATAGGATGTGGTTGGTTGAGAAACCCTACGACGCAGTTTATATAGTGCCCAGTAAAAACGTCCGGACGTCCGGAGCCTACGGACGACCGGAGTCGAATATGCGTCCGGACGCCCGGGAGCGGACGGACGACCGGAGTCGGGACCAACAGAAAGTAGAGGATGACAGAGATGATTCTACGGACGACCGACGGCTTCGGACGACCGAACAGATTGTAACAGAAACTTTATTACGTACGTCCGGAGTCTTGCGGACGTCCGGAGTTTCGGCGTCTAGGCCAACTTAAGGGAACCAGAGTGAAGTTTACGGACGTCCGGAGAGGCCGGACGACCGGTCGATGGTAGTCAGAGAAGAATTTACGGACGTCCGGATGTCTACGGACGACCGGCAGTGAAGAACCACACAGACATCCGGAACCTACAGACGTCCGACGCCAGAAGTTTTGTTAGGAGGCAAAGGTGCAAGTGCTGATCATGATGAGGAGAAGGCAATTTTCGTCCATAGTTAAAATTTACTAATGTAGTAACTAATACCCTACCTCACTTAATCATAGCCATATACTACAAGTGGTGGCTACTGCCACAATATGTCTGAGTAGACATGACATGACACGGAAAGATTTGAACTTTGAGTGCATAGTCACTACTCCATCATGTTAAAGCACCATAGGCCTAGACCCATGGATACTTTGAGAGTGTTGGTTCTTTTTATGCATTGAGTAGAGTGAGAACATTCATGAATTGAATGTCTCCCCCTAAGTATATGCCTACATCATGACAAGACATTAGATTCATGCATGAATGGGTACTAGATTTCACATAATGTTGTCAAGCTCCAAGATACCAAGTTCACGCCTAAGTCGATAGAACCTTGCTTCATCTAAAGGTTTGGTGAAGATATCTGCTAGTTGAAAATCTGTGCCAATGTGAGCAATGTGAATATCACCCTTTTCAACATGATCTCTCAAGAAATGATACCTAATATCAATGTGTTTGGTGCGGAGATGATCTTTGGGGTTCTCAGCAATATTGACGGCACTTTCATTATCACACAGAAGAGGCACATTTCTATAGGTGATACCTTAATCCTTCAAAGTTTGCCTCATCCATAACAACTGAGTTGCACAACTAGCGGCAGCAATGTATTCAGCTTCTGCGGTAGAGAGAGCAATACAATTTTGTTTCTTCGAGGACCAACTCACCAAGGATCGTCCGAGAAACTGACATGCACCGGATGTGGACTTACGATCCACTTTGTCTCCAGCCCAATCCGCATCGGTGTACCCAATGAGGTCAAACTTAGCATCCTTGGGGTACCAGAGGCCCAACTTTGGGGTGTGAACAAGGTATCTAAGAATATGCTTAACCGCCTTATGATGACTTTCCATAGGGAAAACTTGAAATCTAGCACACATGCATACACTAAACATGATGTCTAGTCTAGATGCACAAAGATAAAGCAATGAACGAATCATAGAGCGGTAAGTAGATGGGTCGAAAGGAGTACCATTTGTGTCTTCAGTGAGAGTAATTTTAGTTGGCATGGGTGTCTTGCATGGACTAGCATCAGACATACCAAACTTTTCTAGAATATCCTTGAGGTACTTTGCTTGAGATAAGAAAATTCCTTCTTGAAATTGTTGAATATGAAATCCGAGAAAGAACTTCAAATCCGTATTCAGTGACATTTCAAAATTCTTGGTCATTGAAGCCGCAAACTTCTTGCACAAATGAATGTTAGGAGAACCAAAAATGATGTCATCTACATAGATTTGGCATAGGATCAAATCACCCTTGTCCCTCTTAGTAAAAAGAGTGGGATCAATCACCCCTCTCACAAAACCATCATCGAGTAAAAACTTCTTCAGATGATCATACCAAGCACGAGGTGCTTGTTTGAGGCCATACAAAGCCTTATGAAGTTTATACACATAGTCTTTGTGAAAGGGATCAACTAACCCGGGTGGTTGTGACACATATACTTCTTCTTGTAGAGGACCGTTAAGGAAAGCACTCTTCACATCCATTTGATGTAATGTAAAACCATTGAAAGCGGCATAAGCAAGTAAGATGAGAATGGATTCAAGACGGGCAACGGGGGCAAAGGTCTCACCAAAGTCCAAACCTTCAACTTGTGAGTACCCTTGTGCCACTAACCTTGCCTTGTTGCGGATGATTACACCATTTTCATCTTGCTTGTTTTTGAAAATCCATTTTGTTCCAATGACATTGTGCTCGGTAGATGGCCTCTTGACTAATGACCATACTTGGTTGCGTTCAAAATAGTTCAACTCTTCTTGCATAGCAACATGCCAATCGTTGTCCATCAATGCCTCTTGTACCTTGAGTGGCTCAATACTAGACACAAACGAGAAGTGAGCACAGAAGTTTGTCAAATGTTTACGAGTGACTCTACCTTCTGAGATGCCGGTGAGGATTTTGTCGACATCAACACGACCGGCCACTCGAGGAATGATGGAGGTGAGGGTTTCACGAGGTTCAACTTCATGTCCATCATCCACATATTCAACATATGGATCATTCACGTCTGGAGGAAGATCTTCTTGTTCATGTTGCATTTGTTGAGGTTCATCATCAATGATTGGACTTTCTTGTTCTTGCTCTTGATGATGATCTTGTTCTTGATGATTATCATTAAGAGAGACTTAATCATCCTCTTCAACTTGGGCTAAGGGTATCGGTTGAATAATAGGAGCTTGTGGTGGTATGGATGTTGAGGTTGTTTGATGATGTGTGAGACCTCCATCTTCTTCTTCATCATCATGAGGTTCTTGTTCCATAGGTAGAAGTGCACCAACACCCATGGTCAGAATGTCTTGAGAAGAATCTTCTTCACCTACATCACTTATATCAACTTGCTCCCCATGAGAGCCATTAAATTCATCAAACACCACGCCACAAGTTTCTACAACACATCCATTGGATTTTTTGTAGACTCTATAGGCGTGAGAGTTTGATCCATAACCAACAAATATACCCTCAATTGTTTTGGATTGAAATTTTCCTAACCGTTCCCTTTTGTTGAGAATGAAACATTTGCACCCAAACACACGAACGTACTTGAAATTTGGATTGTTTCCAGTTAGCAGCTCATATGGAGTCTTTTCCAATATAGTGCGGAGGAAGAGCCGGTTTGATGCATGGCATGCGGTATTGACAGCTTCGGCCCAAAAACTATGTGGTGACTTGTATTCATCCAACATGGACCTTGCCATCTCTACAAGTGTACGGTTCTTCCGTTCGGCTACACCATTTTGCTGAGGAGTGTATGGATCTGAATATTGATGCTCAATCCCTTCATCACTAAGAAATTCTTCCAAAGTATAGTTCTTGAACTCAGAGCCATTGTCACTTCTTATTGCCCGGATTTCTTTGTCAAACTTGCGTTGGGCTTGCTTGGCAAAATCAATGAAGGTGATCTTCATTTCATCCTTGGACTTGAGGAAGAACACCCATGTATATCTTGAGTAATCATCAACAATGACAAGCCCATTATTTTTCCCACCAAGACTATCCCATGAAGGAGGCCCAAAAAGATCCACATGAAGGAGCTCCAGGGGCCTTGAAGTAGATACTATGTTCTTGGGTGGGTGCTTTGATTGATGTGGCTTCCTAGCTATGCATGCACTACACACACGATCTTTCTCAAAAGAGACATTGGTTAGTCCAAGGATGTGATTCCCCTTTAAGAGATCTTGAAGATTTCTCATGCCGACATGGGCTAGCCGGCGATGCCATAGCCACCCCTTGTCAGCCTTGGCCATTAGACAAGTTGCATGGAATGTGCTCTCTTTCGAGAAATCAACCGTGTAAAGGTTGCCATCCAACTCTCCAACAAAAGCCACTTCGAGAGTATCTCTCTTAAAGACTTTCACATCCGTTAGTCCAAAAAGTGTATCATAACCAACAGAAGCCAATTGGCGAATAGAAAGCAAATGGTATTTAAGGGATTGGACAAGCATAACATTTGCAAGATACATGTCGTTTGTGATAGCCACCTTGCCCAACCCGAGTACCTGTCCTTTTGAACCTCCACCAAACATAATGCTCATGAATGGTTGAATAGCTTCCATGAAATCGTAGAGCAATTTGCTATCTCCGGTCATATGATTTGTACATCCACTATCAATCACCCATTTCACTCCACCGGAGAAGCTTACCTACACACAATTAGGACTTGGTTAGAGGCACCCATTTTGCAATGGGACCTCTCAAGTTAGTTACAAAGGGTCTTAGGGACCCAAATAGCATAGAACCGGAATGCATTTCGAGGACCAACAAATTTTGCAAAAACTTCTCCATCCTTAGTCTTACGAAGTACATAGGAAGGAGGCATGAACTCTTTAGGCTTGTTGAGAGTGGGCATGCCCCTTGTGTCCTTCCCACTCACAACCTTACCTTTCTCCTTGTGCCCTTCTCTTACAAATGTTTCATTTAGAGGAGTTGTGCACTTTTGGGAGGACGTCTTCTTCTTGCTTGTGCTCGGGTCAAACCCAAGTCCCTCTTTGGCAAACACCTCATTGTGTTGGCTCAAAATCTCATCAAGGTTCTTTTGCCCTTGAGCACATGTCATGAGACCTTTCTCAATTTGAGCCTTGAGAAAACGATTTTCCTCAAGAATAGATGCTAGATCACTACTAGAGTTAGTAGCACAAGCATCAACATTTATAATAGGGGAAGAGTAAGCCTTGGCTAAAGTTTCAAGATAAGTAAGTTTGAGCGTCTCAAAACTCTTTCTAAGAATGGTGAGCTCTCCTTCCTTAGTCTTGAGAGACACGGATAGAAGCTCACAATCCTTAGATAGAGAAGCATGAGACTTCACAAGCTTACTTTTATCATTCATTAACTCTTCGCAAGAGTCAATAGCCTTTTTCAAGGAGGCAAGATCATTTGTGTGAACATCAATATTTGCATCAATTTTTAAGCATAGTTCATCATTTCGTGCTTCCTCATATTGGACTTTCCACTCAAGGATTTCACACTTTTCCTTTTCCTCGGTGACGAGGGTTTAGAGTTCCTTAATGGTGATGGTGTCTTACTCACCATCTCCACAAGCATACGAAACATAGTGAGTTTCTTTCCTTTGAGGGAGCACATGAACTTATTAAGTTTAGCAGTCATAGGATCATCTAGATCATCATCCTCATAGCTATCCTCCGCATCAAGATACTCATCACTAGAAGTAGAAGGTGTGAAAATAGGAGGATTTGATCGTGGAGTTACCTTGACCTTGTCAGAAGAGTTTTGGTCCTCTCCTTCTTCAACCATGGCCTTTGCCATTAGGCACTTGTGAGCGTTGCCCTTGTAATCTTTCATGTAGTTGTAGGTGACCACGTCACCACTCTTGTTCACTAACCTCAACGTGTTTTGAGAGTCTTGAGCAACTCCGGCAACACCACTAACATCATCTGGATTAGATTCTTCTTGTGCAACCATTGCCATTCCATCTCTCTTCTTGAGCTTGGAGTTCAAAGGATTTGGCAACTTCTTCTTGGGAAAGGTCTTGGGAAACCTTGGTTTATCTTCTCTCTTCTCATAAGGGCACTCGTTGGAGAAGTGATTGGTTTCTTCACAGTTGTAGCATTTTCTTATTTTCTTCTTTTGAAATCTTCCCTTGAATTTTCCGGCGCTAAACTTCTTGACAAAAAGAGCCATGTCTTCATACGAAGGGCCCTCGTCGGATTCAATCTCATTACCATCTTCATCATCTTCATCATCTTCTTCTTCTTCACTTTGCTCATCTTCACATACTTGCTTGGCCTTCAATGCAAGATTGATCTTTGATGATGGTGAACCATGCATGGCAAGGTGTTTTGTGGCATTGACCTTTGACTCTTCAAATAGTTGGAAGGTGGATATGATTTCATCTGTAGTCATTTCCTTGAAGGTATGGTGTTTTCTTATGTCCCACACCATTTGATGATGATATGGAGCAAGAGCATGAAGCAACTTATCCACAAGAAACCTCTTAGTCATATTGAATCCATCTTGTGTCTTGTCACACTCACATGACTCAATATCCGCAGTGAGAGTCATGAGACGCTCAAGGAGTTGATTGGGGGTTTCACCTTTTTCCATACAAAAGTTTTGCAATTGCCCCTTGGCAATTTCATATTGAGCACTCCGGAGGGTAGAAGTGCCAGTTCTGGATCATATAATACTTTCCCATAGTTCCTTGGCACTTCTGATGTGTATGAACGGTCTCCTTTGATTTTCATCCATACCTCTCCTTATACACATGATTGCCGTGTCATTGAGGTTCTTGTCATATATTTCTCTTGGTGTGGGGTTCTTTGGATCAACCACATGGTAGCCATACTCTATAATCTCCACCATCTCATCGTTTCCATGTCGAAGATGATCCTGCATAGCAACTTTCCACAAAGCAAAATTGGAAGTAGCAGAAAGTAAAGGAGGTTTGCCTTGAGGATTATATCTTGGTTTCTCAACCTGAGGTCTTGCATAAAGCCAAGGAACACTGGTGTGTTCATTGCTAGGAGGTTGTTGACCAAGTGATGATGTAGGCACGGTTGGCCTCAAACCCGCACCACTTGAGTGTGGTGCAAGCACCACGGACAACATGTCTAATCTTAGTTGGACCAAGGCCTCAAGAGAAGCATCATGCTCCTCTTTTTGCTTAGCAAGGGCCCGTTCTAGATCCTGAGACGTAACGGACTTGACTTTAAAGGAAACCTCGCCTTTATCCTTAGGATCTACAACCAGGGGGGTCCCATCTGGGTTCATCTCGCTCTAGGGCGGTTAAGCCACAAGAATAGAGCACGAGGCTCTGATACCAATTGAAAGGATCAAGATGGACCTAGAGGGGGGGTGAATAGGTACAATTACAAATTTTAGTTGTTACTTGGCAATTTTAGGCAATAATGCAGAATATGAAGATGAGCCTAACAATTGCACGTGAGCACAAAGTACTAAGCAAAAAACACAAACACGTAAGTAGGCAGGCACAATATAATGTACGTAAGTGTAATGAGACAAGTAACCACGAGTAGAGAGTTAGGGTTAGGAATAACCGCAACTCCGGGAGACGAGGATGTATGCTGATGTTCACTTCCTTGGAGGGAAGCTAGTCACCGTTAGAGGGGTGGATGTTACCACGAAGGCACACCTACGCCATGAAGGCTCACCCTATTCTCCCTTTGAGACAACACCACAGAGGCGTTTCTCAACCACTAGTGGTAGACCTTGGGGTGGTCTCCAAACCCTCACAAACTTTTCCGAGGGTAATCACAAAGTTTGATTCCTCTCCGAATGACTCCTACCGCCTAGGAGTCTCCAACCTCCAAGAGTAACAAGAACGATGGAAAAAAGTTCAAAACTTGCTCAAGTCACGAATTCCTTTGGTGCAAAGAAGGGGAAGGAGTGGATCTATCACTTGATTGGAGAACTTCTCTCAAATGCTCCTAGAACACTTGGGAATCTAGGATTTAGTGTGGATGAATGAGAGAGAGAGAGTGAGGAGTGTTCTTGAGAGGCTCAAAGTGAATGGTCAACCTTATCCCGTGGAAGGGAAAGGTATATATATATAGGTGGTGGGAAGAAGTGACCATTTGGGGTACAGGATGGCCGGACGTCCGGAGGCCCAAATAGGTCCGGACGTCCGACAGCCATCGGACGATCGGCCGCTGTGAAAAGTGTGACCCACAACCTAGTGTACAGGATACGAACGTCCGAGCGGGACCGGACATCCGTAAAAACGCTTCTGTTGTGAAAGTGTCGGACGTCCGGAGGGTTCCGGACATCCGTAGAAATGTTTCTGTTGTGGAAGTGTCGGACGTCCGGAGGGTTCCGGACATCCGTATAAATGCTTCTGTTGTGGAAGTGTCAGACGTCCGGGCAATCAGGAAGGACCGGACGTCCGTAGAACACCGGACGTCCGAAGGCAAGGTATAGAGATAGTAGCTTTTGAGCAAGTTTTTCACTAGATCCATCGATCCCGTCTTAATTGTGCGGGATCCCTATACTCAAGAACAAACCATAAATGAAGTCAACATCTTGTATCTCCATTCTTGATTTATATGCTTTTTGTCCCTAGTCATGATCCATGCACACGGTCACTACTAGGGAAAAGCCTATACACAGAAATGTAGCAACAGCGTGTGTCAAAAAAGAGCGCTAGTGCTAGATAGCAGTAGCGATTGATGAAAAACCGTGCTACAGATACAATCTTAGCACTAGCGCGTGTAGTGCCAAAAGCGCTACTACTAATATTCCCGTTGGTAGAATGATAGGATACGCATAGCAGTAGCGGGCTTGGAAGAAGCGCGCTACCGCTAGGGCATAAGTAGTAGCGCGTTTCCTAGGAAGAGCGGTACTACTAATGGAAATAAAATAAGATGAAAAACAAATGGAAAAGTAAATGAAAATGAAAGAAATAGAAAAAGGAGAAAGGAAAAAAATAAAATGTAAAGCATAATAATTGAAAGAGCGAAAAAACGGAGGAAGGCATAGCAGTAGCGTGTGTTTGTAAGAGGCGCTATAGCTAACGTAGGTGCAGCGCGTGTCCTAGACCCCCGCTATAGAAACAGAAAAGAAAATTAAAAAATGGAAGAAAATTACATAGCTATAACAGCATCACGTTTTGTAAAAACCGCTATAGCTATCTTAGCTATAGTGCGTTTTACTAAACGCGCTACCGCTAAATTTGACTTAACCAAAAAACCGTTTCCCCCCGGCCACCACTTCTTCCCCAAATCCCTCGACCCACCCCGCGCCGCCGTCTCCCCGATTCGCCGTCGCCCCACTTCGCCACCGTCTCCTGCCGACGTCGACGCCACCAGAGCCGTGCGCCGTCGACGCCACCGGAGCCGCCCGCAACGCCACGGAGCCGCGCGGCCTCATCAACGCCACCGGAGCCGCCGTCGACGCCACCGGATTCTCCCTCGCCACAACTGCCTCCCTCGCTGTCAATGGAGACGCCCCTGCCTCCCTCGCCACTACTGCCTCCCTCGCCACCACCGGAGCCGTCCTCTGTAAGCCCCCACCCCTCCTCTCTCTCTCATGCATAGGTTAGCTAGTTTAATTAGCTTAATTATCTAGGTTAGGGCAAAATTTTAGTTAGGGCTTTGACAGAGAAGTAGTTAGGTTAACTAGTTTAATTAGGTTAATTATCTAGGTTAGTGCAAAAATTAGTTAGGGCTTTGACAGAGAACTAGTACTAGTCAGGTTAACTAGTTTAATTAGGTTAATTATCTAGGTTAATTAGTGCAAAAATTTATTTAGGGCTTTGACAGAGAACTAGCTGCGTTAACTAGTTTAATTAGGTTAATTATGTAGGTAAACTAGATTAACTAACTAGGTTAAATAGGTAGGTTAATTAGGTTCATTGGATTAACAAGCTAGGTTAAGTAGGTTGGCTAGGTTGGAGGAAAATTTTATTTTAGAGCATTAGGTCAGAAGGGTTAGAGAAATGGAGTTCCTTTGCAATTTAATTCGGTTTTGTTCTAGGCAGAGAAGGGTTAGAGATAATAATGTGTGTTTGTGTGAGAGAGAGGAATAGCTAGATCAACATAATTTGGGTTTTGTCCTAGGAAGAGAAGTGTTTAGTGAAGGAAAAGAATTTAGGCAAATTTTATTTTAAATATGATCCCTTCCTAGACTTTTATTGGTGATTATATCTTTTCATTGAAGTGGTCATGTTATATCTTTTCATTGAAGTTGTTCGATTGTGCCCAAGTGGCTTTGTTGTTTCCAGGGAATGATGCTGAGTGGCCTATGTTTTGCCAGAATGTTGATTCATTTCTGTTCTGGAAAATTTCAGGTTCTCGATTTGTCCACTTTTTAGCAAAGGTCATGCCGAAATTTTCCTTGAATTTCGGCATGACTTGTGCTACAAACTAGGACATATCGAGTGCCCGGGATTTGCCGCACCAGGAAGGAGTTAACATTCCTGCAAAACAGTAGTCCTTTTTATGTCATTATTCATTTTATTAGGTCTAGAATTAATTGACTAGATTTAATCATAGGAAACATGGCTAGCAACGATGAAGGACAGGGTTCTGGTGATTGCGACGACGTCTACCTGGCGGCAGACGAATATTTTGGCCTTACCGACGATCAACCGATGTTGTTGCTGGGCCCACCGGTGGCATCGGGGACTGAGACCGACACGTAGACCGGTGCTGAGACTGAGACCGACGCTGAGATTCATACTTGCATCGAGACCGGCGCTGAGACCGGTGCTGCCTCGGGGAGCGGAGTCGATGTAGAACCGAAATCAAAGAGGCAACAGCTTCCTAACAAACTCAGGACTACTAGGCTGGTGGTCACGGAGGTGGACGACGGCATTTTTGAGCCAAAGGCGCCCGAGGAAGCTCGCTCGTGCTACGGCAATCAAATAGGCTGCATCGTACGGACAACCGCCACCATCAATGATGAGAAACTACAGAAGATAGAAAATATGAGGAGCTCCCTCCTAAAGAAGTTTCACCAGATATTCTTGTTCCCTGGCCGTAATGAGAAGGATTATGAAGATCCAGACGAGGACCCGGCAATGAAGAAGATAAACAAACACGCCATGACCAAGTTCAGCGACGCGTTGGCCTCCTGGAAAACTCGAGTGAAAGCAAGGATCATCGACAAGAAGGAACCCTACTCCGAGATTGTAAAGGACAATCCGACAATCACGAAGACCAGTTTCAAATATTCAAGGAGGCTTGTGAGGCCGAAGCCGCCAAAAACAAATCTATGTACATGAAGGGGCTTCAATAGAGGAACATTGGGAGCCACCACCTCGGAAGCCGTGGTTACGGCGGAAAGAGGTCCAAATGGGCCAAGGAGGACGCGGAAGCCACGAGTCTGGGCATCCCAGACCCCTTGGCGGATTTC
Source organism: Triticum dicoccoides (assembly GCF_002162155.2). Taxonomy (NCBI): domain Eukaryota; kingdom Viridiplantae; phylum Streptophyta; class Magnoliopsida; order Poales; family Poaceae; genus Triticum; species Triticum dicoccoides. The sequence goes on along the minus strand of NC_041383.1, from coordinate 753,277,471 downwards.
ACCGTCCCGCAGGAGCGTGACGTCCTGAGGGCCCGGCACCGTTGGGACCCAATGAAGAAGGTTTACGAGACAACACCGGTCATTACGGAGTTCATGAGACTGCTGGTAATTTTAGTTTCTGACCAATTCGACTGCACACGTTAGTCATATTTGTAAACGATCCTTGTGCCTTTTGCAGAGAGAGCAGCACCGGATTGCGGCCGAAAGCGACTCGCCGTCTGAGGCATTGGCGAGGCCCAAGTGGGACATATTGAAACGACAACCAGTGGATACTCGACCGTCGTATGGACGCGTGCACGGTGTCGGGGACGGCGCCACGTGGAAGAAGTACTACCGTGAGACCACGGAGGACAGAAAGGAAAGACGGAGGTTAACTAAAGAAAACATCGACAAGAAGGTTGAGATTGCGGTTGAGAAGAAATCATCTCAGACAGTTGCAACAGCGGTAACTGCCGCAAAACAGGCGGTTGCAGATTTGTCTACTTCCTTGGTGACGGGCGTTATCACTTGGACAAGGAAAAATCCAGAAAAAAATGCAGAGGACATTCCCCTTGCTGACTTCTTGGGAGCACCTGCTCCCGCACCTGCTCCCGCACCGGCTACCGCACCTACTCCCGCACCAGACGTGCTCGGTGGTGCTTCGTCTTTGGCTGAGCTCGACGCCCTCACGGTATCTGTCACACCAGCCCCCTTCAATATAAATGTATAATCTCCCGTTTTCGTTGCCTTTCGGATGTATCACGTTGCAGACTTTTCTTTGCAGGCCGACGAAACACCGTGCACCATATTGTACACCATCGGCGACCAGAAGGTGGCCGGGGGGAAGGCGACGATAATGAAGCCGAAGGAACCATTGTTCCACAGCTGGCCGATCCCCCCGAACGTCTTCAAGGTTTCCATGGCCAGTGTCGAACCGGGCCACGAGAATTTGCCTCCTCCAACACTACTGGTGGATGACGAGGAGACACCGCGGCGGCTTGGTGATTGTTGCAATGGGTGGGTCCTGTTGTGGCCAAAGAGTCTGCTTCGTCTGGAGGCGGCCGGGAGCACACCCACGAGCATGCAGCCTCAGCAAGGTATGAACATCAACACCCCACCTACCCAATTAGCGTCGGGTGTCGGGTTGGGTGATAGCGGACGGGGTAAGGAGGAGGCTCCATTAGTCGCTGATGACGTCGCCATGGATGAGGATGAGGATGATGATGGCACTGAACAGTATGTCTATACTGGCGCCTCCTCAGGGTTTGAGCGTCATGAGTCGGTGCCTGAATTACCGTCTCAATGTGTTATTGACGACCTTCCGGTAGTAAAGAAGTCTAGGAAGAGAGCGAGGAAAGGCAAAAAAGCTGATTCTATGATCCAGCCGCCTCAGCAGCCTCGGCTTCAGGACCATATAGATATCCCCGATGCGGATAAATGGCATATCCCCGGTCAACCAATCCTACCTGCAACAGCGCTATGGGCCAGATTCGACGATCTAAGGAGACTTCATGACGATGTGCTGCGGGTAGAGAAATGCCTCATCGCCTCGAAAGATCCAGGATACCCACTCTACGTGGTTAACGTTCCGCGGCAAATGTCGTACGTCGACAGCTTCCTTGCGGATAAGTTCTTCCTCCGATTCGATTACATATTCGACATGTTTCACGTGAAGAAGCTGGATTTTACGTTTGTCCGCCTTTATGCCTTGCACATGAACTACATCATTGGGGTTGAGCAGATACGTCATATCTGTGTCGCTGACCTGTACTACATGCATGGGAGCTTCTTGGGAGTCTGTGCAGAGCAGCATGAATACGCGACGGATTACATCGTCAGTTTCATGCTCACCAATAAGGACAAGGAGGCGATTCTCGTGCCTTATCATCCCGTGTAAGTCATCCGCGCTGCTATCCTTCCTTCGATTTCAATAATTCATTTGCACGATGGAGGCTAATTAATTTGAGGTGTACTTATTTTGCGCAGCGGCGGGCGCGCCATCCTCATCATCCTCTACCCCCGATTCTCCCACGCTCTTTACTTGGACTCGTCGAAGAACATTCACAAAAAGGATTACACCCACATGAAATATGTTCTCGACAGTGCTATGTTTTACTACCAAGCAAGGGGTGGAGAGGTTAGGGACAAGAAGAGAAGGGGAGGCAGGGCCGCCTTCAGCCATAAGACCGACTTCTGCTGCATCCAGCAACCGAACGATTCTCTTAATGATGGATTCTATGTCCTACACCACATGCTGGAGTACAGATGGGATCACCAGAACCTTCACATGTCACCTAGATCTAGTGATGCCCATATTCTGCAATGGGCAAAGGACATAGGAGATATCGAGGATCATCGACTTCGAGCTGAGTTCTATAACATCCAGCGCGAACTTGCCCAAATCATAATGAAAGAGGTCGTCGGAAAAACAGGGATGTTCTACGGAGGACAAATGTCGCGGGAAGACGTCCGAACATGCATAGCCTCTCAGCGTCTCGACATGAAGCCTTTCACTAAGCTCGGGGACTATCTCCCTGACCTCGATGGATGGCACGGCATGTTGGAGTGATTGTCGATATATGACAATGTGTCTGTTTAGTCCATACTTTCGGTATGACAAAACTTTGAGTTATGCGCAGTGAAACTTTATTTGTGATGTAATTAAACCATCCTCCTCCTCGACTAGCGAAGATCACTCTAGTTAGGGCATTTTGGTTATGATGAACTTTGTTATTTATGCTTATGATATGTTGTTTCTATTTTTGTCAAGTCTGTCTCTTTCTGTTGGTCAACTATATATGTTGCATATCATCTACTCATGTGACGATGCAGGTGCATAGATCATCGATGGCGAAGAAGTGCTACACCAGGAGTATATATACGATGAATGGCCGGAGTGTCAGGTCCAGGTGTTGCCGGTTTCCGGTTTTCGAGCGACAGGCAGTAGTTAGTTTAGGCTCACGCTAATGCGAGAGAGGGATACGAACTCATGTACTCAAAGTGATAGCTCTTTTCGCGTATACCATTGTTTAGATGGATGACGATGTATTTGCAAGTAATCAAGGACTTGTATCACTATTTTCGAGATGATGACGAGAGACCACTTTGTGTTGGATGATGATTATGATGAGACTATTTGTATGTATATGCTATGATTATATTCGTGGTCTCGCAGGCATTTGTATGTGTATCATGATGACATTTCTATGTGCTAAAGATTCTTCTATAAAGCCTGTTCAAATACAAAACAAATTTGCCCAAAAAAAGCAAAAAACCTGTTAAATTAGTAGTATCGAGTGTATAGAAGTTAGCAGCGGCGGCTCTATAGCAGTAGCGCGTTGCTGCAAAGGGCGCTTGAGCTACTAGCAGTAGCGTGCTCCAAGTAACCGCGCTGCTGCTACACTTGTGTAGCAGTAGCGCCGGTGGCAACGCGCTACTGCTATACGTTAGCTGTAGCGCCTTATTAGTAGCGCCCCACCCCGCGCTACTAATACACCTAAAACCCGCGCTGCTGCTAGCCTTTTCCCTAGTAGTGGGTCTTTGGAACATAATCCTGAGATATACTTGATAAACATGATTAGTCCCGAGCATATGTGTTGTCATCAACATCAAAATATGATTAAGGGCATGATTGCACTTTCACTAGTAACGGCCCATTAACTTAATGGTCCCACTAAAGTTCGTACATGTCTTTAGGCCAAATTAGATAATTTGAGCCCATTACGACGAGCAATTATGCACAGGACCAAAACCGAGCAAGCAAAGGTAAAGCATACAGGGAATAACGTTGCACATCCAGCATATATTACAGGAAATTACATCCACTGGGCAATCAAAGATTGATGCACAGTGCAAATAAATGAGCAGAACCTAACCATCTACAACGTCACAATCTGCAACCTCATCATAGATGATGCCCATAAGCATGTGGGCAAGTACTTGCTGCTTTGCTACATTGTCTCTGAAAACATTGATCAGTTGTTGTGTCGCACGACTCTGCACCTCTGATTCATCCACCATTTCCATCATTGCTTCAACCATTAATTGGTTCACAAACAGAAATTTATTCCGTTGCATTCGAGACAGAGGATACTGAACAGATTCAGATGGCGATTTTGGCAGGCTTGTATTATTGATAGTGGAGAGTGTCTCGACCACTGCATCATAACATAAATTAGGACAGGAACCAAACTGACTAATCATGAGTTATTGCCTTATTACCTGGCCTAGATTTACTGGAAAGAAACAATGGGGTTGCCTTGCTGTTTTCAGAGTTTGTCTTCTTATCTTCAGCAGCCTGCACAAAATTAACACACTAGCATTGATATCATTGGCCAAGTTACATAATAGGAAAGCAACATTGACACAACGAACGTTTGGACAACTAGCTTACACCAAATTAACACAATGTGGCATAGCTATCATCATCCAGGTAAGGTAGTACGAAAGCAACATTGACACAATGAATGAATGGGCAACCAGAGAAGCACTACAATTCAGTAATGTGTGTGATATGAGATAGTAATTCATGCAGCTCAGTATGCAAAACTACCAGGCAGTTTTCCTTACAAAAATCAACATTGGCGCCTTTAACATTTTGCTACAACTAATTTTAGATCAAAAAAGGTTAGATTCACGCTGATTAACAAAATACATGCTAATGTAAAAATATAGTGATATACAACATGTACTTACATCAGCATTGGAGCACAGAGAATTCCCGCAAGATATTTTCCTCGAATACGATCCCAATGGAGGAAGTCTTCTATCATTTAACCTTATTTTCGAAAAGAGAGATGGGTAAGAAACATGTAGAAAATATGATCAGAATGCTATAAAATTTCATGATGCGAGGATACGCACACGCTTCTTAGAATGGAGTTGACATTCTTTTGTTGGACTGGAGCGGACTAGTTCTTTGGCCACTGGAATCTGCTTATTATCAGTGGGAGTTGGGTTTCTCTGTGCTGGAGCAGTATCTATGAAAAATGGATTTGGTTTAATATCTCTTGGCGTTTGGATCTTTTGTAAAGACTTGGTTTGTAACCCTTCAGATTCTAACATAGCCGTCTTCCCCTTGCATGCCTTATATAGAAGAATGGTGATTCAGTTATAAAACATGCTACAACAGAGATGGAATAGGTACTCAAGAATAGAAAGGCATGACATATTGACATGTATTCCCTCCATCCGGAAATAAATGGATGGGTCTAGGCTTATTTCAGTTCTAGATACATCCAGTTTTATCCATTTCTGCGACATTTAATCCGGACGGAGGGAGTATGATGTAAGAGCTAGGGACACGACAGGACAACACAGTAAAAAAACACTGAAAGACCCACTGCAGAACCAAAGTATTCAAACCCAATGATATGAGATAGTACACTCATGCAGCTCAGGATGCAAAACTACTAGGCAGTTTTCCTTACAAAAATCAACATTGTGGCCTTTAATCATACATTTTGCTACAACTAAATTTAGATCAGATAAAGGTTGGATTCACGTCGATTAACAAAATACATGTTGATGTAAAAATATAGTGATATACAACAGGTACTTACATCTACATTGGAGCATAGAGAATTTCTGCAAGAATCTTTCCTCATAAACGATACCATTGCAGAAATTCTTCTATCTGTTAAGCTTATTTTCTAAAAGAGAGATGGGTAAGAAACATATAGAAAATATGATCAGCATGCTATAAAATTTCATGATGCAAGGATACGCACACGCTTCTTAGAATTGAGTTGACATATTTTTGCTGGACTGGAGCGGACTAGTTCTTTGGCCACTGGAATCTGCTTATTATCAGTAGGAGTTGGGTTTCTCTGTGCTAGAGCAGTATCTATAAAAACTAAAGTTGGTTTATTATCTCCTGGCGTTTGGATCTTTTGCAAAGGCCTTGTTTGTAACCCTTTAGATTCTAACATAGTCCTCTTCCCCTTGCATGCCTTGTATAGAAGAATGGTGCTTTAATTATAAAACATGCGACATCAGAGAGATGTAATAGGTACTGAAGAATAGAAAGACATGACATATTGGCATGTATTCCCTCCATCCGGAAAAAAAGGATGGGTCTAGGCGTATTTCAGTTCTAGATACATCCTTTTTTATCCATTTCGGCAACATGTAATCCGGACGGAGGGAGTATGGTGTAGGAGCTAGGGATACGACAGGACAACACAACAAAAAACACACTAGTTGAATGTAAAACTATATGCTAGCGGAATACGTACAGAAATAACTAAGGCAACATACACGTGTATGATTGGGAAAATAAGATGGCATTGCAACAGAGCACTAGAACAGAACTTCAATGTAAAAAACATGGTATGGTAGACATATGAAGTAAATACCGATGAATAACAATGCATAAGATATTCAGAAGCATGATGTCCAAATTAAGCAGATGGCATTGCGATAGAGTAGAATGACAGTACTTGAATTTGAAAACATGTTATCATGAATGGAATATGTACTGAAAAACAGGAAGGCATGACATATTTACATGCATGATCAGCATGCTAAGCACATGGCATTGCAACAGAGTAGATACACTCCAGGACATTATATGCATGTTGTACCCATATCACAGGCCAAGTTAGAGCAAGGACCTTGTGGGGTGAAGAGGATTCATCATCTTTCTGCAAGTCTTCTGAAGAACTGCCTTTACATGTTCCATCATATTGGGTATCATTGACATCAATTTTATTGGCCTTTACATTGCTCCGTGAGGTTCTTGTGGATATATCAGTGTGTGCAATTATATCTGACATGCTTGGAAGACAACTAGTAGTTAGATTTATGTAATGAGTGCATGTAGGAGACGACATAAATAGTAGGACTGGGGTTAACTAGCAGCAACATGTCTCATAAACTAAAGGGAGAACACAGATGAAAGCTGTAGAATATGTATCGTTTTTACTCAAGATTAACTAGATGGCACACAAAAGTATTAAAGAACAACATATGTAATACTAGAAGTGGTATAATACTATAATCACCAGCCTATGGGATAGCATTGGCTGATGGATGATAACTATGGAACAACATTACCTAAAGAACAAGTATCTTAGCTGAACTATGGAACAGTGTCAACTCCTGAACAAGACCCGTAAGAGATCAGCATCAATATACAATGAATTGTGATGATCTATTTTCCATGCTTAGATGAATAACAACGCCATAAATGTTGCACACAAGTAAGATGAGGGTACAACCTATCTGGCTGCCATCCATAGGAGTGAGCATCATGTGCTGACTTGTCGATGGCCCTACAGTTGTTGTGGCTGTCCATGTCAGGCATGTGCATTCGATGCAGGGAACTATTGAGTGGGGACTATAGCTCCCTTCTGGTGTATGCTTCCCTTGTTGGAGCAGCTGCGGTGAGTCGGAAGACGGTGTGTCTGAAGATGCAGATAATGCATAATGTTAAGAACGGCATATCTCTTTGATCTGAAGAAATACACTAAGAGATCAACAGCAAGGTACGAGAGTGGTCACACGTCTATTTACTGAAGACTAAATTGGGGTCACACGATTTTATTTTATTTTGGTACTGTCTGATCTACGCCGAATGGCTTGATGGCCGTCTTGTGCCTCCTGGCTGACACTGCTCGGAATCTTCCCCGAAGAGCCAGCGACCAACGGCAGAGCAGCCTGCCTCCGCCGTCCGTGGCCCGGGCCAAAACCCCGCTCCCCGCCCCAGCGCACTGCCGTGGTTGCGCCGCCCCCGGGCCAATCCACAAAGACTCCCGTCATCCAGATCCGGCGGCGGTAGTACCTTCAACCCACGCAACTCTAAAAGATAGCCATCTAAGTGCTGCTTCCGCGGCGAACTTGCGGCCCCACACCCTTACGTTAGACACCAGCCAACCGGCAGCCTAGGAGCTCCGCCGCCTCGAGGGGTGCTGCTTCCCATTGGGAATCGATTGGCCCAGAATAAAAATTCTGACAACTGACGCCTAAATAAAGTGATTTGAGATGAGGGTGCGACCTATCTGGCGGCATGGTGAAGTAGGCAGGTCCAGCTGCCGAGTCGGTGAGGCCGGTGCGGTTGCAGTGGCGACCGGTGGCAGGGAAAGAGCGATGCCGCGACGGTCGACGGCTACGCGGAAGCAGCGCCAGGACTCTGGACGGATCCGAAGTTGGAGTCGCTCTGGCACCGTGAACAACGGCGGGGGTGAATCGGCTCCGGTACGATTCACGCGGCTGTCGTCGAGGTTGCACTGGCAGCACAGAGTAAGAGGCACACGGCCCAGTGCATGATGGCAAATGGACAGCGTCTCCGGCATTAGGGAGGAGGGCGGCTGTGAAATTGGTGCGGTGGGGGGCGCCATGGAGTTGGGCCTGAGGTTTCGCGGCTTGGGATAAGGGAGCTTCCCGGGGAGAAGGTGATTT
>NC_041383.1:753260273-753268801 GCF_002162155.2 Triticum dicoccoides | reverse complement strand
GAGTGGAACCATGTCTTACAGACACATTTGTCTGAAATGTGAGGGGGAGTTACAGTTCTACACTTGCCTATAGGCTTCTCGGCTTGGGTCTATGTACTGAGGGTCGGGGATAGTAGAGTAACTTCGCTTCTCCCCAAATAGTGGGAGGGAGCAATTTCAGGCGAGGAGGGCGTGTTTTGAACTATAGTGGGCGCGAGCGATTTCGGGCGAGGAGAGCGTGTTTTGAAATAGTGGGCGCGAGCTATTTCGGGCGAGGAGAGCGTGTTTTGCCGACCATGGTTTATGAATTATTCGGCACATGTCATTTTGGCCGAGGAGAAGGCGCGCTTGGATGAAGTTACAAACCTACCTTTGATGTACAATAGGCCACTTGATGCGTGTCCCACATATGATAGTAATTTTGCGTTTCCCATTTATTTGCTCGGGCGAATTCCACCAAGCAGAGAGGATGTTTAACGATTCGTTCAAATTTTGGGAGAACGGGCATCCACGTCTACCTTACCAAGTCAATTCGAATCAAATTTTGAAATATTAGCTTGCCACTTCTTTTTTAGATGGAGAGATGATGCTCGGGAGTAATGTGTTTCTACATGCTCGTTGCTAGCGATTTACTATACGACAAATAGTTGACCCACTCAAAAAACGCAAATCAAACCCAAAATGAAATATCTCGATTCAATGAAATAGCTCGTTTAGTAGGTCAAAATAGTGAACTAAATCCAAAATTGAACACCTCAATCGAGTAGCATGTTGTACATTATTATAGTACTCCATAACATGTTGAAAGTCAAATTAATGAACTTGTTTGATATACGCATATATCCATTCATGTGTGGATTGCAGACAACATGTTCTCCAATTTCAATATTTGAATATAAATATCGAAACATGGTCTATATCAGTCTTTGATGCATAAAACGCGACCTCCCCCTCTCCCAGACTCCTGCTCTCTCTCTCTCTCTCTCTCTCTCTCTCTTTGTGTGTGTGTGTGGGGGGGTCTTTCTAGTTTGCATGCATATATACACCATCTATAGGTCTCTCTCGCACACTATGTATGATACTCTAGCTAGTCCAAGCTAGATATCTTGGGTGCACTCATCGTACGCACACAAATTCCTTGGCTCTTTGCCCATAACTCTCTCACGCACCACTATGTCGTCTCAGAGCTCTTCCCCCCGTCTCAAACTCTCCATCCACCTGGGTCACACATACACATGCATATCTCACTCGCACTCGATAGGCCCATCTAAAACTCTATCTCTCTCCCTCGTTCTCTCTCCATCTCACACGCACACACACACAATCTCATGCCCAGCTAGCCAAGTATGATGGTCTCTCACTCAATTGTAGGCACACGCAGTCCCCCCTATATGTATATGACTATCTAATCCTAGTCTCCATCACAAACATGTGCATGGTCTATCTCGATCTCTATCGGGGCATCTTTCTATCGCGCACGCACTCCCTCGATCTCCCACCCATATAGTCCCCTCACGATCTCGAGGGGATCTCTCTATCACAAACACACCCTCTCTCCCTCCCCATGCGTCCATGCCATCCATGTGTCCTTCTCGACCCTTTTCCTTGTTGGCCAGACCTCTATTGGACATGTGCTACAGGGGTGTCTCTCTCCGTTGCAAACAATCACACACTAGCTATCTTCATGTATCTCCTCACCTCGCTTTTCCATCTCGAAGATGCATGTGTGATATGTTTGCATAAGAAACGAAAAAACACACACCCTCTCTAATTTATCGTTTGTTATCACTTTCTCTTTCACACACATACTCTTTTTGCACACTTACTCATTCTCCTTCACACGCACTTGATCTGTCTCGACTGAGGCACTCTCCTCGGTCATAGAATATAGATTTATTAAAAAGTCAAACATCACAAAGTTTGACCATGTACGTGGAGAAAAAGAATTACATCTAGTACGGCAAACATATACCATTAGATTCACCATGAGATGTAGTTTTGTATGATGTATCTTTGGTATTGTAGATATAAATAACATTTGCGTAAACCTGATCAAAGTTTCCAAAGTTTGACTTCTAAAAAATTTACATGCACTGCATTATCGAGCGGATGGAATATCTCTTTCCCCCTCTCAGCTATCTGACGCACCACTCAGCCTTATCGGGGCTCCTCAATCTCTCTCAAACTTTATTGGTCAGTTTGGACCTGACCCTCATGCCTTGATGGCCGGTACTGCCTGGTGTGGACTTGAGATGTAAAATATTTCTGCCTGGCCAGGCTTGTGGGGCGCTAAAGCGTTTGTTTCATGCATGGGCCAGGCAAAACATCAACGTCCCATCAATCAATCCATGCATCAATTATTTGATGCTAATATCCATCCATGTTGCTGTTAGCCTCGTGGCCGCACGACCAGGCACGACCAGGCGTTCAAAATCGGTCGCCTGGGCCAGGCTACTTGAAGTGTCTGGAGTTCAGCCAGGCTAATTAAAGTGCAGGGGAACCCAGGCCAGGCGGGCTTTCTTTTTTACAGGGTAGCAACCAAACAAGCATGCATGAAATCCAGCCAGAACCCCAGGCCAGGCAAAAGATGCTCATGACGCAAGCCAAACACTAGTGCAGAACCGGACAATAGCACCGGTTCGTAAGGCCCTTTAGTACCGGTTCCATAACTGGCACTAAAGTGTGGGCACTAAAGGCCCCCCCTTTAGTACCGGTTTAGCATGAACCGGTGCTAAAGGGAAACCACGTGGCACGAGCCAGCTCCAGGGGCCTGGAGCCCTTTAGTACCGGTTGGTAAGACCAACCGGTACTATAAGGTTTGGGGGGTTTTTAGTTTTATGATTTCTTTTTCATTTAATTTTGTGTTTCCATTTTAATTCTTTTTCGTTTGCTGGTATTTTACGATACTACACATTGTACATGTTATGCATATATATATATATATATATATAAATATAATTTCTAGTAGAACCAATCATGCATATATATATCATCAATGTCTCACAAACCATCATATTAATTAATTCACACATACACACATGTATAGCTATATACAATTTCTCCTACATATGCATGTTGCCTTCGGAGCCGGTGGCATTAGCCTAATTGGTGCCTTCGGAGCATGATGACAATTGGAAGTGGTTTTCATGGGGGCGGTAGCGGGTAATAGTATTCTCCCTTCGGATTTATGACCTGGTCGAGCAAAAATCCCGCTATTTCCTCTTGAAGTGCTTCTACGCGCTCCGTTTCTAGGAGCTTCGCCCGCACCTCTCTGAACTGTTAAGAAGGAGATCAATATGCATGTGTATTAGTTGTGTGACTAGATATCGATAATGGTGTAAAAATTGTGAATAGTGTTTTGACAAGCGTACGCATTCCTGTCTTTGAGATCTGCTCCTTTCGGACGCCATCATGCGAATGTTCTCGCAAACGCAGAATGCACACAGATCAGTCCCCTGCGCCTGCTTCAGGGCCTTTATGAGAATGGAATTTGATCAGATAATAATTAATCAAGCATGATAATTAAAGAGATGGCAGCTAGCTAGCTAGCTAGTACTACTTAATTACTTACCTTGGGTCTTCCCATTTAAGCTTTTCTTTCCATTCGCCTTCCGTGACGCTGATGAACCTTGCCCAAGCCCTGCCCGCCGACAAAGAAAATGAATAAAGGGGTTATTAAATAGTTCATATCATGAAATGACGAACTAAATAGGCCGAGATATATAGTTAATAATGATTGAAATTACCTGTTGACTATCCCAAACAAGATGTTATAGTCAGTTTTTTCTTTGAGTAGTGAGTCCAGTATTTCAACTGTTCCGGCGTCAACTTTAATGATACACAAGACCCAGTGAAATCTGCATGCACACACGTTTGCATGTCTTAATTAAGCGGGCATATGTAAGCAAAAACATGTAGCTAGCTAGTAGGCAAAAACAGAAAATTTGTCGTACAAGACAGTGTGACTCACTGGAAGTTGTAAGGAAGTAGTATATCTTCATTGTATTTGAGGCGCTTCAAGAACTCTAGCATGCTGTCCTCTACGGCCTTTTGATGACGTGCATCTATTTTCCATGTGTATTCATTAACGGTGTTTGGGTCAATTAACCCAATGCCATAGCGTCCACCTTTTCTCATTTCATACATCTTCATCCTGCATATAATACCATAGAAAAGAATATAGTGAGGATAATTACAGGTAATGATTGATCAAAAGGATCACTACAGCTAGCTTGAGGCTTAAATTACAGAAAGAAATCACTTACAGACAATAGCAACTGACGATAGATTTGTCTAGTGCGTCTTGATTGTATAACTTAAACAGTTCAGAATACTCAACGGACACAGCTTTCTCATGGTAGTAATGCCCCTCCTTGACATTCACCATGAGGGACAATCGATCGGAAATCTTGGTAATGTTCATGTACCATTGATGCAATTCATACATTCTCCTTGGGAGGTTCTTGACCTTGTCTGGCTCGACCAAAGGTTGGCCTCGGACATATTTCCATTTTATTTCATCCTCTCTAAGCACAGGCATGGGCTCGATCTCGAGGAGTTGTCCAACAGTGATTTTGAGAACTTCAGCCTGCATTATATGGTCCTCCGTTATTACCACATTGCCCACCTCAGGAACGTAAAATGTTTGCCCACAATAATATTGGGCACGCGTACTGTCATGTGTTGTTGGCACAACAAGAGAGGGGATCGATTGTGCCGCCTGTTCTCCCAGCTGGGGAATGGTTTTCCCGCATTTTTTGACAGCTGCTTCTTGTTTGCTCGATCCCGAGCTTGCCTCCTTACGTAGACGTGCTCGATTTAACTTCCTGATGTGGCGCTCATAGTCTGTGTCAACAGGCTTGGGAGCTGGTGGTTGAGCCATACGAATGAAGTGGTCAATCGTTTCCTCAGGCACTTTCTCCCTTGGCGGCGTTGGCGGTTTCGGTGCAAAATGGGCTTCCACCTCGGACTTCGATATGGCTGTGATTTCCTCCTCGGACCTATCATAAGCCCTCTGCGGAAGAGGCTTGAGGCTTGGACCATATTTATATCACTTGCCTCCTCCTGTACTTCCTGTACTACCTCGACTCGTACCGCTACGCACCATAGCTGCGGGGTGTCTCTTCTGCGATTGCTGAGGCGGCGGAGATGGCTGACGGGGCTAAGTTGGACGAGGAGGAGTGGCCGCCTGAAGCTGTGACGGACTTGGAGGAGGAGTGGCCTGAGGTTGTGCCAGACTTGGAGGAGGAGTGGACGTCTGACGCTGTGTCGGACTTGGAGGAGGAGGAGTGGCCTGGCACTTTGCCGGACTTGGAGGAAAAGTGGCCAGACACTTGGCCGGACTTGGTGGACTTGCAGGAGCGGGAGACTGCTGACTTGGTGGCGGACTTCGACAAGGAGTCGGCTGACGTGGTGTCGGTGGCCTTCGAAAGATGATGCAATCCTTTTTCCATAGGATGATACGATGGTTGGCGTCTCCGAGAAAGCGCTCGTCGTCACCTCTAGGAAAGTCAAGCTCTAGCTCCGAATATGGGTCCACCACCTCATCAACCAAGACACGAGCATAGCCCGCTGGAATCGGGTTGCAATGGAAGGTTGCCTCGGGGGATTTGTAAAAGCAATGGCGTCCGCCACCTTCATGGATATGTTCTTCATTTTGACATGTAGCTCGCAGCTAGTGTTCTCTGTGATGTCATCCACGGGGTATCTACCCAGCATTGCATCGTCCGGGGCAGAATCCATGCTGCTTCTCGGCATGGATTGGGCGGTGCTATCCAATGCTGGATCATTCGGTAGCTGCTGCAGCTGCTGAGACCCCCTTTGCTGGGTGAGTGAGTCGATCTACTCCTGCTGCCGCTGGAATTTGACTACCAATTCCGCTTGAATTGCTTCTAGGCCTTGAAGGCGTTCATAGTCCTGCTTCCTCTGCTCCTCCTCCATCTTCCTCTTCTTCTCCTCCGCAATCTTCTTTCTCGCACGGGTTCTGTAGTCGGTGTTCCAGTCTGAAAACCCCTCATACCACGGAATAGCGCCCTTGCCTCGTGTTCTTCCCGGGTGTTCAGGATTTCCCAGGGCATGCGTAAGCTCGTCGTTCTCTCTGTTGGGCTGGAACACCCCCGATCGTGCCTCTTCTATTGCAACAAGTATCGCATCGTCGGCTCCCTTCAGACTTGCCCTCGTCGAAACATTGCCTGTCTTCGGGTCCAACTCCCCCCCATGCTCATAGAACCAAGTCCTTACCTTGGGGGGCCAGCTCTTAGTAACCGGAGTGGCACCTGCATCCTCCTTCTCTTTCTCAGACTTATCCCACTTAGGCATTGCCACCGCATAGCCACCTGGCCCCAGCTTATGGAACTTATCCTTTTTTTCGGCATTCTTCTTGTTTATTCTCGACCGTTCCTTAGCTAATTCCGAATCCTTGAATTTCACGAAATCGTCCCAATGAGCACGTTGGTTCTCTAGTGTTCCCTCGAATATTGGAGTCTTCCTTCCTCCCTTGACGTACTTGTCCCATTCACGATTCTTGTGGTTCTTGAATGCAACCGCCATCTTCCTAAGAGCAGCATCCTTGACTTTCTGCACATCTGCTTATGTGAAATGATCTGGTAGGGTGAAATGTTCCATGAGAGTATCCCAAAGCAGATCTTTTTGATTCTTGTCGACAAAAGTAACATCTGGACGTGGAGCAGCGTCCTCTTTGCCTTTTTGTCTTTTGTCTTTTGCTGGCTCTCTCCATTCTTGAAGGGAGATCGGGAGTTGGTCCTTCACAAGAACTCCGCACTGACGAATGAACTTGTCTGCAATCTTCTTAGGCGCTAATGGTTCGCCATTAGGTCTGACTGCCTCGATATTGTACTTTACGCCCTCCTTCAACTTTTTGTTCGGGCCTTGTTTCGTCCTTTTGCCTGAAGATTTGCTCGATCCGGATGGCTGAAAGAACAAAGAACGATTCGTTAATATATCTTCAAGTCATTTAAAACATGTGATGATCACCAGATACCCGCTTATATAAATATATATACCTCGCCGGTCTTTGTTGTTTCAGGATCGACATGTTCTTCGTCATCGTCATAATCGTAGTTCATGACTTCATCAATTCGGTCATCGCGATCGAATATCATATCACCCTCTCCGGTGTTGTTTAGAAATTCGGAGCCATCATAATCTTCTTCATTCTGATCATCATCTGGCCCGCGTATCATATCGAACATGGTCTGTTCTCCCTCTCTGTCGGTATTGTCTGCCATAGCTTTTATTTAACTAATTCAAAAGAAATATAAAACAATTTAGTATTCAAATTACATCGTCTCGAATAATAGATATAATCTCGAATACTTCGTCTAGAATAATAGATATAATCTCGAATACATCGTCTCGAAAAATATATAATATTGAATAGTACATCACTGGCCAGCTAATTAATGATCGAATACTACAGAAGAATCTAGGACACTCGCGGTTCCTGCGGCGCGGGCGGTGGACACCCAAAGAGAAGGAACCCTCACAGGATCATAGCTGAAGTGAGATCCCCGAAGATACTGCCAGGTATTGGAGAACCTGCCGCCCTCTAACGCAACCATGTAGCGATGGACATGCTCGTCCTCCTCCCTGACACGGCGATGTACCACCTCCGGCGGGGCCGGGTCCCTCCGCACCGAAACTGGCCCACGCGAACACCACCAAACGAAATCAGGGTCAACGACGGGACCCGGGGCCGGGTTCCTCATCAAGCGGCGCGCCCCTCCAGGCAGCACCTCCCAGTGCCAGCCCGGCGGAGCCCGGTCCCGGACATGGGTCGGCTGGACGTCGTCGCGGACGGGTCGACGGCGAGGATGCGGGCCGGGCATCGTCGAGAACAAATACTAGCTATATGCCCGCAAAAAGTAATATTTTTCTAATGATTGGATTTTGATAACTAAAATTTCTAACATTTCTACTATTTCAAAAATCTATATACTATTTCATACTAATTAAGCATCTAACACTGAAAACAGAAAACACAACTTCTATACATCCATTAAAAAACTGAAAAACAACATTATATAAAAAATTTCCATACTAATTAAACACTAATTATATACTAATAATAATAATCTAAATTATATACTAATTAAACATAAAAGATTTCCATACTAATTAAACACTAATTTCCATATAATTTTTTTTGATAACTAAAACAATAATAATCTAAATAATCTAAACTAATTAAACATACAAAATACGTATATACTAATATATACATGCATTAATTCATACATATGTGTGTGTGTGTGTGTGTGTTCCATATAATTTTTTTTGATAACTAAAACAACAATAATCTAAATAATCTAAATTATATACTAATTCATGCTTGTGTGTGTGTGTGTTTTGATAACTAAAACAATAATAATCTAAATAATCTAAATTATATACTAATTCATGCGCTTGTGTGTGTGTGTGTGCTCGGGGCCGGGAGGGGCGGCGCCCATGGTGGCCGCCGGTGGCGAGGGAGAGAGGTTAGAGGGGGAGAGCTCACAGCGGGGCGACGGCGACGGCGAGGCGACGGCGGC